>NC_092750.1:20386712-20620236 GCF_047496795.1 Chiloscyllium punctatum
GGGAATTGAACTCCCACTCTACGTTAAAGCTGCCTTGTGACATTGATTGCTAGTATTAGACTGAAGTCAGTGTTTGAGATTTGTACCAACAATTAAGAGCCAGATTTAGTGGCTTTTACATTCTGTTTCCATTCACTCCTCTCCCATAGAATTGAAGTATGAAACAAGCAGAGTTTTTCTGAGTTTGTGGACAGTTCACACTCTGTGTTTATACCATAGATACCTGCACAAACCATTCATTCCCTGCAATCAGTTCCATCATTCTATTAGATCATCGCTGAACTGTATCTTAATTCCAAAAGAACTGCATATGCTGTGAATCAGAAACACAAATGGAAGTTGCTGGAAAAGCTTAGCAGGTCTGGCAGCATCTGCAGAGAGAAATCTGAGATAATGTTTCGGATCCAGAGACCCTTTTAAGGAACACTTTCTAAGGGTCACCAGATCCGAAACATTAACCCTGATTTCTTTTCACAGATGCTGCCAGACTTGTTGAACTTTTCCAGCAACTTCTGTATTTGTATCTCAATTCCATTGACCAACCAATAATTGGGTGAGCTCAGTGTTAAATTTTATTTGAGCCAGAATCCACAGCTTTTTGGGGGAGCAGTTTTAGATTTCCACTGTTGTTTTGTGTGGAAAATAATGCTTCCTGATCTCCATCCTGAAAGACCAATCACCATTGTCCTTTTGTTCTGAATTCCTTTATTGGGCAAAATCATTTCTGTTTTGAATTTTCCTTTTAAAACCCACTCTGTGTTCTAAAATCAAAGAAGTGCAAACCAAATTTATGTAGCTTATTTCATCAGGCAAGTTTTGAAACAATTAATTGACACAATTAATTCCCTGATCTCTGGCTCTAGGTGGCTGACTGTGTTTGCTTGATGTCTCTGGATAAGCCGGAAGTTATTCCCGTGGACACACATGTCTGGCAGATCACTAAGCGTGATTATCTCTCCTACTTGGGGGCAGGTCAGAAGACCCTTACTGACAAGGTGTATCGAGAAATCGGTAAGAAAAATATAAACTCTGGTTATTAATGGGATAAATTAACTGCATTGTCCCCATCACTAGTTAGATAACTATTTATAGATTCACTGAATCATAAGGTGGCTATTTAACTCCCTTAGATTTTGCCAGTCCCTTCAAGAAACAACTTATTTAGTCCCAGTCTCTGGTTCATTCTTCATATACCTGCAATGTATTCCTCAAGTATTTACCTAACTTCCTTTTTACAAACTACAATTGGACCTGCCACATCAGAAACTACATTCTGGGATCTTAATCGTTCATTGCTCAGTAATGATTTTTCTAAGTTACCTCTGGATCTTCTGCCAATCATTTTAATTATCATTGGTGAACCTTCTGTTATTGGAAACAGACTCCATTTTACATTCTCCAAATTATTCACTGATTAAAACTCCTCTGTCAAATCTCCTCCTAGACTTCACGACGCTAAGTATTAACCTCGTCTTGTCTAGTCTACCCAAGTTACTGTAATCCCTTATTACTAAAACCATTCGAGTAAATCTCTCTTATACTGAGTTCAAGGTCTTCAGGGTTCCTTCTAACATGTGGTGCCTAGGATTGGCCATAATATTCCAGTAGGTCAGAGCCAGCATTGGATATGGGTTTAGCTTTATTATATCTCTATATAAAATATATCTCTTTATAAAATCCACAATCTCATTTGCTGATTTATTAACCTGTCCTGTCACCTTCAAAGACTAGTCTGAGGTCTGTTTATTCCATACGTCCTTGTAAAATGAGTATCATTTAGTTTGTATTGTCTGTTCTAATTCTCCCTGCTTTTCCAATTTTCTGCATTGAATTTTGTCTGTTAAGACTATGATGGGAAGGATGTGCTAATGATCAAGCCCCACTGCACCATTGGTATAAATGCGTTGATTCAAACCCAAAATGGTCAATTGTTTCTCTTTTGTACTACTGTCCAGATTAACAGAGACTTTCACTCACCAAAATCCATTTATTGTAATACCCATTTATTTTTAAAAGAAATGACAAACACTGGTTAACATCTAAACTATAATCTGCAATTATAGTTCCGAATCTTTGGAAAATGACTACCAGTTAGCTTTGCACAGCTTCTGAGTTAGTTAGAAATACTGAAGTTTGGAAACTTTATCAGGTCCTCAGAAACATCTATTGAGAGAAGAAGAGAGACTTGGGACCTCTGGCACACATCATGACTGACATCTTTGGTTTGTAAAACAGAAAACTGAGGCCAGTAAGAATTGCTAGGCAACCACTCCACAGAGACCCCATCGTCTTCCCAAAACCTGGTTAAACGTCATAAACCCCACTTCTTATCTCCTTGAACATTTTGCTTGCCTTTTCTCCAAGGTTTCTATTGTCATTTTCCTGTCCTCTGGGACCTTCCCTAACTTCTAGTAATTCCTGAAAGATCACCACCAATGTCCTTTCAGCTATCATCTTCCCCAGCAGCGTCACCTTAATGTAGGCCACTGCACCCACCTCTGCCCCCTGATTCCCTTCAAGTTCTGGGATGCTGCCAGTGTCTTCCACTGTGATTCTTCTAAACTGTAAACAAAGCTAATTTATTTACTTCTTGTGAGTCCCTCATTATGTAAACATTTTTCCACTAACACTGCATGAGTTTGCAGTCATCTGCTCTCTGACGGTACTGGGTTAGGGCACTGTTTCTGAAGGACTTTCTGACCTTGTTATTTTTTAAAGAAAACCCTGCCCAAAAGTAACCAACACCATAAGCTATTATTGTGAAGTCAAAACTCTAAAATACATGAGTAAATTATACACCTTTCATCACATTTGACAATTGGTAAATGAGCCATTTTCAATCCAGAAAATGCCCAAACAGTTCCATATCTTCCCATTTTTCACATAATCCTTAGCTAAATATGCTATTTGTTTACCCAGTCCTCTAGCTGAAAGTATCCTCTTTTTAAATATATTACCATCTTCCTCCCTATTTAATACATTGGCAGGTTTTGCACAATCTGTCCATTTTGGAATTGTGGTCAGTAAACACTCAACTCCAATCAACTCCAAGTCCAAGTTATTAATGTACAACCAAAACAGCAGTGGTCCTAGTGCTGCGCCTAAGGTGGCGAATGCTTCTGGATACCTCCCTCCAATCAAGAAAACCCACCTGAATACACTATGGAAATTCCTTCCCTTAACACTGTCACTGCCTCATCTTGCTTTGTGCATTCACACATAGGCAACTCAAACTTTTTATTTGTTTTCTATGATCGCATCTAACTCTGTATTACTTCCATAAAATCATCTTTCTCAGGTGCACTTTAATCCTATTTTTACCTTGTTGCACGATCCATGCTGAATAGTTTGTTAAATAGGTTACTTATCCATAAATAGTCCTTGCCGCTATATCTATGAAAAACAGTATGCAGAATCTCTTGGATGCCAGTACCTTGCCTCTAAGACCATGGGCTCTTATCTTACTTAGCACCTCCTGTGCAGCACTTCGTCAAAGAACTCCTGGAAATCCAAATAGATCACATCCGCTGGCTCTCCTTTGTCTAACATGCTCATTACCTTCTCAAAGAATTCTATCAGATTTGTCAGGCATGACCACTCCTTGATGAAGCTCTGCTGACTCAGCCCTATCTTACCATGCACTTCCAAGAACTTCGCAATCTCATCCTTAACAATGGACTCGAAAATCTTACCAACAATCAAGGTCAGGCTAACCAGCCTATATTTTCCTGACTTCTGCCTTCCTCCCTTCTTAAACAGGGTGTCCAGTCCCCTGGGACCCTCCTTGACTCTAATTATCACTAAAAGATCACCACCAATGTCTTCACAACCTTCTCAGCTATCTCCTTCAGGGGTGTAGTCCATTTCTAATTCACTTTATTATCTTTATTATGGTTTTCTTACATGTTTCAGCTTTATACCAGTGCTTTTCTATTCTCTGATCTCTGACATGGTGCAATTATGTACATTTATATCTGGTAGAAATTATAAACACAAGGTGTTACTGTGCAGAACCGATCACCAGATCATCATATAAGTGAGCTTTGTATTCTATACTTCTAACATGAAGTTGTTTTATTGTAATATCGCAAAACTTTGACTAGCTTCTATATTTTTATTTCAGGCGATTATTTTCGTAGCCTGTGGGGTCCTTTTGCTGGCTGGGCACAAGCTGTAAGTAATAAAAATGCACAATTCATTGACAGCTGTAAGAATCATAATAGAACCATTGGAGACTAGCAGAATTCTAGATTTTGTAACAAGCGATAAAAGTGAAGAGGTAATGTGAATCTGTCTAACCTTAATATGACCTCAATTAGATAGGGTGAATGTCACATTGAATAAGAGTATTGAAGCATTATTGAGGGTCCAACAGAGACTGAATAGCTACTGTCTGTATAAGGAAATCAACATTGAAAGGTGCCCTCGAAGATTGCGGCCTTTTTAATGAATAATGTAGATTGCAGGGTGATAGGATAGAAATGTTTAAAATTTTGGAAAGATTGATGAGTAAGAGTAGAATGCTTTTAGTTGTTGAGGAGTGGGAGTGTCCAGTGTCTGCCTGCATACTCAAGGCCTTCTGTAGCTGCTGAAGTGTTTCATCAACATCTGAAACTTTCGCCTTTACGAACACTTGAATTAGATGCAAGAGGAGGCCATTCAGCCCATCAAGCCTGCTCTGCCATTCAATCAGATCACTTGACTCCACATTACCACCTACTGCCAATAACCTGAACTGATCGCACATCTGTTGGTTAACCACCTTAACTGTGTCATCATACCCTCCCCCAATAAAACAATTGAACTCATGTCTCCTGTGTGATAGGTAGGGAAATTAACCATGATCTCATAAAGTTAAATCAAGTTTGAATTTGATTTGTTAAGCCTCCTCAAAGACTGCAATTTCCCCTCTCACGTGATCAATAATGCCCTCCAGAGCATCTCCTCCACTTCCCACAACTCTGCCCTTGAACTCCACCCCTCCTGACACAACAAGGATAGAACCCCCGGTGCTCACGTTCTACCCCACCAACTACCAGATACAACACATCATTCTCTGCCATTTCCGCCACCTACAATCAGACCCCAACACCCGAGATATATTCTCTTCCCTCCTC
Organism: Chiloscyllium punctatum; assembly: GCF_047496795.1. Taxonomy (NCBI): domain Eukaryota; kingdom Metazoa; phylum Chordata; class Chondrichthyes; order Orectolobiformes; family Hemiscylliidae; genus Chiloscyllium; species Chiloscyllium punctatum. The sequence goes on from NC_092750.1 coordinate 20,391,830, forward strand.
TCCCCCCCCACCCCTATCTGCATTCCACAGAGACCATTCTCTCTGTGACTCCCTCATTAGGTCCACGCCCCTCACCAACCCACCCTCCACCCTTGGCACCTTCCCTTGCTGCCGCAAGAGGTGTAAAACCTACGCCCACAGCTCCGCCCTCACCTCCATCCAAGGCTGCAAAAGATCCTTCCATATCCGGAAGAGATTTTCCTGCACACCCAAACACCTCATCTACTGTGTCCATTGTTCTCAATTTGGTCAGCTCTGCACTGGAGAGACACTGGATGCCAATTTGTAGAACGGTTTTGGGAACATCTTCTGGACACACACACCCAACAGCCCCGTGGCCAACCACTTCAAGTCCCCCTCCCACTCCGCCAAGGACATGCAAGCCTTGGGCCTCCTCCACCAGCAAATCCAGGCCTCCCGACAACTGGAGGAAGAACACCTTGTCTACTGCCTTGGGACCCTCCAACCACACAGGATCAAAGTCGATTTCACCAGTTTCCTCATCTCCCCTCCCCCCCCACTTTATCTCAAATCCAACCCTCCACCTTGGCACCACCCTCTTGAATTGTCCTACCTGTCCATCATCCTTTCCACCTATCAACTCCGCCCTCCTCTTCAACCTGTCACCAACACTCCCTTCCTTCATTTACCTATCGCCTTCCTAGCTACCTTCCCCACAGTCACATCTCCTCCCTTTTATCTCTCAGTCCCCTTCTCCTCCCTCACATTCCTGAAGAAGGGCTTATGCCCAAAATGTCAACTCTCCTGTTCCTTGGATGCTGCCTGATCGGCTGTGCTTTTCCAGCGCCACACTTTTTGACTCCTGATTACGGTAAATGTCAATCACGGTCAGCAAAAGGATTAGACCAAGAGGCTATAGGTAAAAGGTTAAATCTTAGACTTTTGGAACAGGGGAGCAAGAGGATCATTGCATAATTGTGTATGCATTCCAAAGTTAAATAGTTGAGACAGAAACTGTTGACTTTCAAGGATAAATTGGATAGGTGGAAGAAGGAAGCAAAGAGCTAACAAAGGTATGGGAACAGGATGGTTAAATCTGTTCAATTTGAGAGTAACTACCAGCTTTGATTAGATAATCTGCACAATTTTTCTTGCATGTTGGCATTTCTGAGTAATCTATGTACTTTAATGATTAATCGAGTAAGACAGAACATTGTATCTAAATTCAGTAATCGCACGATAATCTCTTGTGGCATACTCCCCAATCTGGAGAGAGCTGCAAGTGTAATTAATAAGGAGTTTGTACCTGGCTTGAATCAGTTTTATGATTTGTGATAATTCCTTCACCTTGGCTGATATATTGGTGCAAATTGGTGCAGCAGTCATAGAATTAGACAGCTTTTGGCAACAAATGGACTATGATTTGTGTAGCTACTGTGTGTCCTTTTTTTTCCTCAGAATAACTAATTGCTTGTACTTCTCTTTGCCAGGTTTTGTTTTCTTCAGATTTGAAGAAATTTCAGGGGTACAAGTCTAAGCAGGATTTACAGTAAAACTGAGAAAGCAGGAGCCAGCAGGAGTTACCAATAGTAACCAGCAGGAGTTACTATTGGTCCCATTTAATGTGGAGGATGATGGGATTACGGTTTTTCATTCCTCCAATGATATTGTAGTTGTGACCACCATCTTGCCTCACTGTTTAAGCTTTCCCTCCAGCACAGCCTGGGGCCCAGTTTCACTTTCCCTGTGGAGGAACACAGACTTGTCTCTTTCTCCAGTTTGCTCATCTTTTACTTTGCAAATGTTTGTCAGAATTATCAAGGCCAGACATTATGAGCTCCTATTTTCTGTCATGATTTTTATTCTTAAGAATGCTACAGTGGAGCAGTACTGCAATCATACAGCAAACATAAGAGTTTCCAAACACTATTCAAACTGGGGTTACTTGGTTTTGTGTTCACCTTAACAGGAGGCAGCCTGGTGTTACTATCAAATGAGAGTATTCTGTAAAGTAACTTTTAAGCAAAATCCATTTCAGTTATAGATGAAAATCTCATTAAGTTACTGTTTAAACCACTAGGCATCCAGTGCTACAAAGCCCCTCAAACTCCCCCAAATCCCCCCACCCCACCAGTTTAAAAAGTACATGCTTCTCTATTTCTGAATTTTTAGCCAGAGTTTGGGTGTGGTCTGTTAACATAACAATGTAAGAGATAGGAGGGAGACATTAAGCCGCCTTTGCTATTCAGTAAACTCTCATCATGGCCTCAACTCCACTTCCCACCCGTTCCCCATAACCTTTAACTTGCCTTTATGTTCGTGAAAGGGACTGTTAGGGTAAATTGGAGATCATGTTGCTATTTGAGGAAGCTAAAACTAGGTTTGGTAAATACAAATTAGATTGTAATAAACTCCAGTGGGTAATTCAGGAAGTGGAACACAGAGCAGAAGGATCTGCTGATGGGAGGGGATGTGTGGACCATAAATGACAATACAGACCAGTTGAGCCAAGAGACTTGTCTCCATGCAATACTTTCTGTGTTACCGAAACTCCGTTAAGCTGCCTTGGAAGGGAAGCTTTGTGGAAAGTGTACATCTGTATATGAATTTGATACATGTATAAATGGCTAATTGTTCTATTAATGTATTTTTATAAATCTAATAAAGAGAAAATGTTGCTAATATTGGATTTGACATTGACTCATTGAACATTATTAGGAATCTAGTTTGAAGCTGAAATGTAATTGAAGTCTTCTGGTATAATATTAACTATGAACATTATTAACTATATCAACTATAAACATTTTATTGGAAGACACTTACAGAGCTATGGAAAAGGAAACAGAGAGCGGGATTGATTTGATGGCTGTACCAAACAGCAGGTACCATGAACCAAATATCCACTTGTTATACTGTAAAGATAGTCCTCATTCTGTATTCCCACTTCACATTATTTCATTTGAGTTGTGTTTTTAGGCTCTGCTTCTTCAAATCACATTGACATTTCCAGTTTGATGCCATTTTGCATGTCTTGCTGGGCATCAGAATCATCTGATGGTGGGACTTGATTCGTACCATTTGCAGGAATTTGGAGAAGGTTTAAACAAGAGTTTAATTTTTGCAACAGAGATGGTGGGAAAAGACAGACACAGAAAGAGACAGAGAGAGAGACTGAGTGAAATAATTGAGTTTCAGGAATGCAGTGGGTGAGACATGGAAGTAATTGAAGTCTGTGCTTCTCAGCGCATGTAATCACTTTAAACATGAGCCAGATACATCCCACAAGTGGTGGCAGTAAACCTCTGGGCCATTGGCTGCACAGTGAAATTGGATGTTTTCAAATATTGGTGCTTGAACTACATCCTACACTGCCAAAATTAAACAAATTGCAGAGTGAATCAAACTAGAAACAGCACAGTGGAAATCACAGAAAGACTCTGCATTCAAGACCAAAATCAGTGCCATATATATCTTAGTTTGATGGTCGTCCATGAGAAAATCCAAAACCTGCATGAAGACTTGCAGAATGAGCACAATGAGGAACAAAGCAACCAGAGTAGGCCATTCAGTCTCCTGAGCCTGTTCTGTCATGGCTGATCATCGACCTCAAAGGTATATTCCCACAAAGTGTTCCTCGGAAGAGTCATTGATTTGATTTGGTTTATTGTAGTCACATGTACCTAAGTACAGTGAAAAACTTTATTTTGCGAGCAGATCAGAGCAAACAAGGACATCCAAATCATAGGGTGCTTAGATCAGTCAGCCATTCGGGATGGGCAGACTTAAGATCCTCCTACGTACAAGGTGAGGATTCAAACATCAGGCAGCCCACCACTTGTCTTGACTCTTTTTTTGCCCTAAGGTAGGCTGTCTTCTTCCTGAAATGAGAGAGAAGTAGAATACTATGGGAGATGGAAGTGGGTGGCATGGCTGAGACTGTTACATTTGCAGGTTGTGAGGGGTTCTGAGTGAGTGATTAGCCATTGCAAAGAGCATACTGGACTTGTGATGTTAGGAGGGGGCTGAGTTCAAGTGAGGGAAGAAGTTTCACGTGAGAGTGGTCGAGCACAGGTTTTGGTGAGAGTTGGGTGCAATAGTGGAGGTGGAGTGAATGTGATGTATTAGAGAGAAGATGGTGACACGCTGATGGAGTGGAGATGGGCATCGACCTTCCTACATTGCTGTGCATTCCTCCATATTGCTAAGACTGTACTAACCTAGGTGGCAAACGCAGACCAGGCTGGTATGGTCTGGCATCATAGCTTCCACTGCTGGTCCTGGGGAAAAAGCAATACATTTGCACCTTCTCATCCAGCAGGATTTCCAGGATCTGCCTGCAAAGCAGGTCGCTAATACCTCCTCTGTCTGAAAGTCCGGAGAAAATGTCAGGAACTGTAAAGAGCGGCTTCACACTGATAGGGCTTCTCAGGATGTGCAATGGGGGCTTTTGAAGTTTGCGTGGACACAAGGGTTGCTGGCGATTTCTGGGATATCTGCTGAGTGGTAAGTTGTTCTGGAGACAGCATGTGGTAAAATGGCGTGGTATCAGATGTGAGCAATGCCATGTGGTTGAATAGTTAGAGTCATTGAGTCCGACAGCATGGAGAAGGGCCCTTTGGCCCAAACTGGTCCAGGCCGACCAAAATGTCCGTCCACACTAACCCCATTTTCCCACATTGGCCCATATCCTTCTAAATCTTTCCTAACCATGTATTTGCTCAAAGGCCTTTGAAATGTTGTTAGTGTACCCGCTTTAACCACTTCTGTTAGCAGCTCTTTCCATATGCATGCCACTCTCTGTGTAAAAATATTGCCCCTCAGATTTCCTTTTATTCTTTCCCCTCTAACCTAAACTGATGCTCTCAATCCTCGATTCACCAACCCTGGGAAAAAGACTGAGTCATTTACCCTATCCATGCCTTTCATGACCTTATACACTTTTATCAAGTACCCCCCTCAGCCTCCTACGCTCTAAAGAAAAAAAGTCCTAGCTTGTCCAATTTGCCCCTATAACACAGACCCTTGAGTCCTGGCAACATTCTTGTAAATTTCTTCTGCACTCTTTCCAGTTTAATAACATCCTTCCTGTAGCAAGGTGACCAAAACTGAACACAATACTCCAAGTGCGGCCTGCACAGCTGCAACATAACTTCCCAACTTCTATAATCATGCCCTGACTAGATTACTTACAGTGTGGAAACAGGCCCTTCGGCCCAACAAGTCCACACCGCCCCGCCGAAGCGCAACCCACCCATACCCCTTACCTAACACTACGGGCAATTTAGCATGGCCAATTCACCTGACCTGCACATCTTTGGACTGTGGGAGGAAACCGGAGCACCCGGAGGAAACCCACGCAGACACGGGGAGAATGTGCAAACTCCACACAGTCAGTCGCCTGAGGCAGGAATTGAACCTGGGTCTCTGGCGCTGTGAGGCAGCAGTGCTAACCACTGTGCCACCATGCACTGCTGAAGGCCAGTGCAGCAAAAGCCTTCTTCACTGCCCTGTCTACCTGTGACTCCACTTTCAGAGAATTGTGCACCTGATCTCCCTCTGTCCCACTCCACTCCTTAAAGCCCTATCGTTCACCATGAAACTCTTACTTTGATTTGACTTTCCAAAATGCAAGACCCTCACACTTATCTATATCAAACTCCATTTGTTATTTCTCATCCCACTTCCCCAGCTGATCAAGATCCTGCTGCAATTTCTGATCACCTTCCTCATTGTCCATAATACCACCTAGTTTAGGTGTCAGCAGCAAACTTATTAATCATGCTTTGTACATTCTTGTCCAAGTCATTGATATAGATAACAAACAGCAAAGGGCCCAGCACTGACCCCTGAGGCACTCCACTAGTCACAGGCCTCCAGTCCGACAAGTTAGATAACTTTTTGAAAACCAAACGTGAAATCATCTTAGTGAGGGGAAGCTGTCTTTGATAAACTGGGATGAGGCTGACGATGAAATTCCTCGCATACTATGGAGAGGAATTGTCGAATAAAGACATAAAGCAGCAAGAGAATCAATGAGCTGAAGGAGAAGACTGCACCGACAGTCCCTCAAGCATTGTCTACAAAAGGAGTATCAAGAGCTTTCCAACTCATTGATGAGGCAATGAAAATCTTCACAGAACAAACTCCCAACAGAGAATACAGTGTCAAAGTGGACAGAATAATAAATGATGACATTTGCTTCTCCAGGTAAATTTTTTAAAAGTCCAACAATCTCAGTATAATTTTTACAAATGAATTTGAATTGATGGTAATTTCTATTATATTTAGTGATTTAATTTTGTTTTCCAAGCTATCTCAGCTAGGAATGCATGGTGTTGTGTATATATAGTACAGTCTTTCAACTTAGACTGGTTTTCTCCATGAAAGAGAATGTCCAAAAGAACCTCACTCTTTCTTTAACATTTATTCTGCTGGGAACCATGATGCACTTTAAACCATTTCACTTAAAGTAGCAAAGTTCTGGAGGCAACCTTAAGTGTAGCCAATCAATCTAATTGGGATCATATAATGGTTATTGCACAAAAAGAACTCATTTTGCATCCTGGGTCTGTGTCAGCTCTCTGTTAGATTTATTGAGTCCTGCCCTGTACAATCCTGCAAATTTGTTTCCAACACACTCAGACAGTGCATTCCAGATCATAACTAGTCACTGGATTAAAAATGTTTTCCTCATGTTGCCTTTGATTCTTTTGCCAATCACTATGATTTGAACTAAATCAGCTATAGGCTGAGAGGAGATGAGTGAGATTGCAATTTAAGACACCATCCAACAAGCTGTGGAATCAATGTCATAAATATGTGAAAAAGTAACAACATAATACAGTGTGTGCTGAGTCAGCTGACTCATGAATGGGAATTTGTCAACTCAAAAAGAATGCTAAGACTGAGTCTCAAATGGTCTGGTTTCACTCTGATGTTCTGAAGAATTTGTCCAACCTTTTAAACCCAGCAACTTGGAAAGTATTGCTCAGGTCTGGGGATTATTATAGTTGACTGTTGGATGCACACAGTTTTCAGCACGAGGTGAACTGTTGTGTGCTCATTTTTCTGAAGTCATTAGTTAAGGATTTTAAAAGATCCAAGTACTGAATCCATTGCCCAACAAATGGTTACTATAGCAGCTCCAACCCTTACACAGGAATACATGTTCCAGGGCTTTCTGCAGTTTGAATGTTTGACCTCAAAACCACACAAAAACCTGGAGTATTATCATTGTGTTAGCTGGTACTGGTGATACACTTCATCCGATGGACTGTGAAGAATTGATTAGAAAGGATTCAGTTTTAATTGTGACAGCATTAGTTCCAAATATTAACTTTTTTTTATTTCAAAAATATACTTTATTCATGAAATTATGTTTATATACCTACATAATCAGTAAAGCAGTTTGGTTTTGCACAGTAGCATATGAAGAAATAAACAAACATTGGAGTTTGACTTGATCCAGCAAATAAGCAAAAGGCATTCCTTACCTGTACAAGATTAACTAGAGCTTAAGTGAGTACAGGTAGATTTATTTCAAATAAGAATCACCAATTGAAATATAATTTTTTTCCAAAGTTCCAAAACAATGCGACAGCTTACACTGAAAATGCCTCAAAGAAGGGCTAGCTCCTACAGCCACAAATTTTTCCTGTCCTCCATCTTGGATTACCCAGAATCCAAGAGTAATATTCCACAAATACTTCTTGGTTCTTATTTAGCACTTTTGCTGCTAACGTTGCTTGTTAAATGTAGAGCACTTATTAGAGGGGCTCATATCAGGACGCCTTACACCAGGCAGTCTGCTGTTCTTTGTAAAAGTTTTAAATTGTTGCCTAAATCTGAATTATTGTCAGCGAAAAGTGTACAATGTTGCCACTCATGGCACCATCTTAGGTACTACGTAGTAAAAGAGAGGAACAAAGTTAAAAAGTTAAGCATGACATCATAGTATAAATAGAAAAATAAAGAAATAAGTTAAAAGTTCAATGGTCTTTTTTGAGTGCTTAGCCATAATGGAGCCCCAATCTATGCAGTGATAACAGGATTCTTCTATCACAATTGAGTTTGTTTTGTCTGGGCATTTTTGCAACTGGATTTTTGATATGCACCCATTCCAGTGTTTTGGCACCCCAGATCTCATCACCCCAACAGCCAGTCTCTGCCCCTATTACGTTGGCTGAAATGACCTGCAAAGAATACAAGGAACCTACGGCCCAAGGTTTTACAAATGGCAACAAAAACAAAAATTTCTGGAAAATCTCAGCAGGTCTGGCAGTATCTGCGAAGAGAAATCAAAGTTAACATTTTGAGTCCATCCTTTTCAGGACTGTTGGTAGCTAGGAAAAGACTTTTTTATGCAGAAGATGGAATGGGTGGAGGGGTTAATGAGTAAAAGATAGGTGGAGATGGAGCCCAGAGAGAAGAACAGTTGGATAGACAAAGAGTGGATAACAGTCAGCCTAGAAGAATGAGTAGCTACAAATGGTGACTGCAAAGGTTAATACGAGATAGTGTGTAACATCAGACCATGTGATAACAAGGCCTGGTGTTTGGGGCTTGGGGTAAGGACATGGGAGAAGGTGCCTCAGATCCTAACATTGTTGAACTTGATATTGAGTGCAGAAAGCTGCAGCGTTCTCAAGCAGAAAATACGGCGCTGTTCTTCTAGCTTGCACTGAGCTGTACTGAGCAGGAAGACTGAAACAGAGATGTTGGCCAGGGAACAAAATGGTGTGTTGAAGTGGCAGGCAGCCAGCTCAAAGGTGTTCTGTGAAGCAGTCACCCAGTCTATGTTTTGTTTCCCCAATGTAGAGGAGACTACATTGTGAGCAGCAAGTGCAGTAGACTAGATTGAGTGAAGTACAGGTATAGAACTGCTTCACTTGGAAGGTTTGTTTGGGCCCTTGTATACAGAGGGGTGGAGGAAGTAAACAGGCAGGTGTTACACCTTCGGCGATTGTAGGGGAAGGTGCTGTGGGGCGATGGTTGTTACTGGGACTGAAGGAGGAGTGGACCAGGGAATGGTCCTTACAAAAAGGTAACAAGAGAGGGTAGGGGAATATGTATCTGGTGGTGGCATCCCACTGGAGGTGGCAGAAATGGCAGCTAATGTTCCTCTGGATGTAGATGCTAGTGGGATGATAGGTAAGGACATGGGGGACCCTATTGCTGTTGTAGGAGGGAAGGGGGGTGAGAGCTGAAGTGTGGGAGATGAGTAAAACCCAACTGAGGAGCTTATCAACAACGGTGCTGGGGAGTCCTTGGTTGAGGAGGAAAATGTACATTTCGGAGGCTCCCTTGTCAAAGTTGGCATCGTCAGGACAGTTGTGACAGATCTGCAGGAACTGGGAGAATGAAATAGAGTTTTTACAGGAAGCAGGATGTGAGGATGTGTAGTCAAGGTAACTGTGGAAATTAGTAGGTTTATAGTGGATATTGGTGGCCAACCTATCCCCAGAATTTGAAACAGAGACATGGAAGGGAAGGGAGGAGTCAGAGATGGACCAGATGAAGATGACAGTGGAATGGAAATTGGAAGAGAAATTGATAAACTTGTCCACTTCCAGATGAGAGAGGGAAACAGCACCAACAATATCAACCATATACCGGAGAAAGGTTGTGAGCGGGGGCTGGAATAGGACTGAAAAAACGGGCAGTACGGTGGCTCAGTGGTTAGTATTGCTACCTCACAATGCCAGGCACCTGGGTTTGATTCCAGCTTTGTCTGAGTGGAGTTTGCACATTCTGCAGGAGGTTCTATAATTCTATGTTCCATATTACCCCACAAGGACTCAGGCATAACTAGGGCCAATGTGGGTACCCTCTGATCTGAAGAAAGTGAGAGGAGTTAGAAGAGAAGTTGTTCAGGGTAAGGATGGGCTCGGCCAGGCAGAGGAGGGTGGAGGTAGATGGGGACGGGTGAGGCCTTTGCTCCAGGAGAAAGAAGAGAGCCCTGAGGCCATCCTGGTGGGGGATGGACATGTAAAGGAATTACCCATGCATGGTAAAGAGGAGGGGGCTGGAGCCTGCAAACTGGAAATTCCGAAACTGATGTAAAGCCTCAGAGAAATTGTGGAAGTTGGAAGGGACTGGACAAAGGGAGAAAAAAAGAGTCAAGGTGGGAGGAGATGAATTCTGTGGGGCAGGAGCTGGCAAAAACAATGGGTCTGCCTAGGCAGCTCTCTTTGTGGATTTTGGGATGCAGGTGGAAGCAAGCTGTGTGCAGTGTGCAATGGCAATTGTATTTTAAAGTTAACCTTATCAAAAGGAGCATTGCACATTGTGACTAGCACCTTTGAACCGAGCTATTTGGTTTGGAGAAGGCTAAGCCTTCGGAACCTTTAGACTTTTCTCTGAAGGATTCTTCCAACCGGTTATGTAAATTAAAGCAATAAAACTGTAACTTGATCTGAGCCTCTAAATAAAGTTAAATCAAGCAACAACATATGATTAATGATTAAACATGATACAAGGAAGGTGAAGGATACTGTTCAGCTATCCACTGCATCTGAATTTAATGGATCTAAATGCAGATGAAAATGTTGATTCACTTGTAGTACCTTGGCCACCAGGAGGTTCCTGTGGTGCTGTAGAAATTACATTCAACCACCCTGCTTGAAATGAGATTATGATAGCAAAACATTCAAATGGATTGGTGTTACTGATGTGCTGTCCTCAAAACAAGGTAGCAATAAGATACGACAATTTGACATAACGGAACTCTTGGTATGGCTTAAAGAGAAAATGGTTGGGGAGCATCACATGGTCAGAACAGTGTCTCCCTGATTTCCTCTGTTCCCTGTGCCAACCACAGCCATAGGAAACACTGCCATCCATGCACATTTTTTCACATCACCTCAGCAGATTTCAGACTCCTTTCATTGCCCGTCCATTTTCATTTATCACTAAATCAACAATTTGACCTGACTTCCCTGCTTCTGTACTGACCCAATTTGCAATTTTCCTGGCTGCAGTGAATGGAAGGAGGATTATTCATGATCAAACACCTAGGTTCAGTCTGGTGCCAAGGGGTATGGGCTACCTGCCTGGTTCATTGCTGCCTGATGAAGGGCTCCTGCCCGAAACGTCAATTTTCCTGCTCTTCGGATGCTGTCTGACCTGCTGTGCTTTTCCAGCACCACTCTAATCTTGATTCTAGCATCTGCAGTCTTCACTTTTGCCTCATTGCTCCAGTGCCCAATTCATGCTCATGCGGGCAGCTTGTATACAGCCAAACCCATTCTGTCAGATGAAATGTTATCAAGTGGACCACTGGTGTGCCTTAAACATTGCTTCTACTGCCTAGATCTCGCTGGAGGAGTGCTGCAGTGCTCTCTGTCCTAATCATGACCTGGGGCATCCTCCACAAGCTCACCACCAGGAGGCACAGCCTTTCTTGCAAAGTATGTGGCATGGAACAGAGGAGGAGGAGAAAGTGAGGAGACAATCAAAACATCTCTTTGCTGCCTGTAGTCAGTAAATCCAATGGTGGTACTGTGAATGCAAACCTAACCTTCTATTCAACCATCCTTCTGTTTACTGGTCGTCATGGTGTTCTTTTGGCCAAAGTGCTATAATAATAACCATGACAAGACAATCCTTCCAAGCCAACTTTAACAAACACGTAATCCAAAGCTCTATACAGAACGGAATACTCTTAAATTCTGTCTTTGCCTCTCCATACAGGACGGAATACTCTTAAATTGTGTCTTTGCTTCTCTTAATGCTACAGTGTGCAGGTGCCAGTGTTGGACTGGGCTGGACAAAGTCAGAAGTCAGCAGACACCAAGTTATAGTCCAACAGGTTTATTTGAAATCAGAAGCTTTCGAAGCACTACTCCTTCGTCAGGTGAAGTGGAGGGAAGCATGCAGGCACAGAATGACAAGATCGATACAAATAGTGTGAGGGGAGTGTCGACAGTCTGAATAACAAGTCTCTGCACGTGTTAGACGGTGTGAGTTAAAGTGTCCACAGCTGAGTAGCAAGTGAAGGGATGACCTATGATATGATTAATTAAGTCAGAGAAGTAATTGCAGAAAAACAAATATAAGATGGTGCAAGAGACAAACCAAATGGCACAGTACAAACTAATTAAGGTAGAGAGATAGTAACAGGCTATCAAGGTGATGGTGTCAAAACAGAGCAGCATGTTAGGGTTGCATGTAGTGCAAATGAACTCAAGATCACGATTGAGGCCATCTTCATGCATTTGGAACTTGTCTATCAGTTTCAGCTTGGCGATTCTGTGTTGTTGTGTATCTTGAAGGCCACTTTGGAGGACGGTTACCCAAAGATTGGAGGCTGAGTGTCCTTCACCGCTGAAGTATTGCCTCCATCCCAACGCCACCACTACTCACCTTCAAGCAGCTGCCTAACCCCAAACAGACCATTGTCTGCAGCAAACTACTCAGCCTTCAAGAGAACAGTGACCATTAGACCACACACCCCTGCCACCGAATCCTCTGAGAGATGTCAGGTCATAAACATGGACACTACCATCACATGAAGGAACACCAACCAGACTGAGCCTGGACAGTCTGAGCCAGGACAGTCTCAGCCAGGACAGTCTGAGCCAGGACAGTCTGAGCCAATACAGACTGAGCCAGGACAGTCTGAGCCAGAACGTTCTGAGCCAATACAGTCTGAGCCAGGACAATCTGAGCCAATACAGTCTGAGCCATGACCATCTGAGCCAATACAGTCTGAGACAATACAGACTGAGCCAATATAGTCTGAGCTAATACAGGCTGAGCCAGGACAGTCTGAGCCAGGACAGTCTGAACCAATATAGTCTGAGACAATACAGACTGAGCCAATATAGTCTGAGTTAATACAGGCTGAGCCAGGAAAGTCTGAGCCAGGACAGTCTGAGCCAATACAGTCTGAGCCATGACCATCTGGGCCAATACAGTCTGAGCCAATACAGACTGAGCCAATATAGTCTGAGCCAATCCAGACTGAGCCAATACAGACTGAGCCAGGACAGTCTAAGCTATTACAATCTGAGCCAGGACGGTCTGAGCCAATACAATCTGAGCCAGGACAGTCTGAGCCAATATAGTCTGAGCCAATACAATCTGAGGTAAAAACAGATTCTGGATTAGTGGTGCTGGAAGAGCACAGCAGTTCAGGCAGCATCCAACGAGCAGCGATATCGACGTTTTAGGCAAAAGCCCATCATCAGGAATAAAGGCAGAGAGCCTGAAGCGTGGAGAGATAAGCTAGAGGAGGGTGGGGGTGGGGAGAAAGTATGATAGAGTACAATAGGTGAGTGGGGGAGGGGATGAAGGTGATAGGTCAGGGAGGAGAGGGTGGAGTGGATAGGTGGAAAAGAAGATAGGCAGGTAGGACAAGTCATGGGGACAGTGCTGAGCTGGAAGTTTGAAACTAGGGTGAGGTGGGGGAAGGGGAAATGAGGAAACTGTTGAAGTCCACATTATTGCCCTGGGGTTGAAGTGTTCCGAGGCGGAAGATGAGGCGTTCTTCCTCCAGGCGTCGGGTGGTGAGGGAGCGGCAGTGATGGAGGCCCAGGACCTCCATGTCCTCAGCAGAGTGGGAGGAGGTGTTGAAATGTTGGGCCACAGGGTAGTGTGGTTGATTGGTGCGGGTGTCCCGGAGATGTTCCCTAAAGCGCTCTGCTAGGAGGCGCCCAGTCTCCCCAATGTAGAGGAGACCGCATCGGGAGCAAGGGATACAATAAATGATATTAGTGATGTGCAGGTAAAACTTTGATGGATGTGGAAGGCTCCTTTAGGGCCTTGGATAGAGATGAGGGAGGAGGTGTGGGCGCAGGTTTTACAGTTCCTGCGGTGGCAGGGGAAAGTGCCAGAATGGGAGGGTGGGTTGTAGGGGGGCGTGGACCTGACCAGGTAGTCACGGAGGGAACGGTCTTTGCGGAAGGCGGAAAGGGGTGGGGAGGGAAATATATCCCTGGTGGTGGGGTCTTTTTGCAGGTGGCGGAAATGTCGGCGGATGATTTGGTTTATGCGAAGGTGGGTAGGGTGAAAGGTGAGCACCAGGGGCGTTCTGTCCTTGTTACGGTTGGAGGGGTGGGGCCTGAGGGCGGAGGTGTGGGATGTGGACGAGATGCGTTGGAGGGCATCTTTAACCATGTGGGAAGGGAAATTGCGGTCTCTAAAGAAGGAGGCCATCTGGTGTGTCCTGTGGTGGAACTGGTCCTCCTGGGAGCAGATACGGCGGAGGCGGAGGAATTCGGAACACGGGATGGCATTTTTGCAAGAGGTAGTGTGGGAAGAGGTGTAATCCAGGTAGCTGTGGGAGTTGGTGGGTTTGTAAAAAATGTCAGTGTCAAGTCGGTCGTCATTAATGGAGATGGAGTAGTCCAGGAAGGGGAGGGAGGTGTCAGAGATGGTCCAGGTAAATTTAAGGTCAGGGTGGAATGTATTGGTGAAGTTGATGAATTGTTCAACCTCCTCGCGGGAGCATGAGGTGGTGCCAATGCAGTCACCAATGTAGCGGAGGAAGAGGTGGGGAGTGGTGCTGGTGTAATTACGGAAGATCAACTGTTCTACGTAGCCAACAAAGAGACAGGCATAGCTGGGGCCCATACGTGTGCCCATGGCTACCCCTTTGGTCTGGAGGAAGGGTGAGGATCAGTTCGGCCAAATGAATGAGAGTGTCGGTGGAAGGGTACTGTTGGGGACGTCTGGAGAGGAAAAAACGGAGGGCTTGGAGGCCCTGGTCATGGTGGATGGAGGTGTAGAGGGATTGGATATCCATGGTGAAGATTCGGCATTAGGGGCCAGGGAAACAGAAGTCTCGGAGGAGGTGGAGGGCGTGGGTGGTGTCTCAAATGTATGTGGGGAGTTCCTGGACTAGGGGGGATAAGACAGTGTCGAGGTAGGTAGAGATGAGTTCATTTCCAACTGCCGCCGGGACATAAACCGCCTCAATCTGTCTACCCCCGTCCCCCACTCCAACCTCACACCCTCACAACGCCTCCAATCCCTCTGCTCCAATCCCAACCTCACCATCAAGCCAGCGGATAAAGGGGGCGCAGTGGTAGTCTGGCGCACTGACTTCTACACCGCTGAAGCCAAACGCAACTCGAGGACACCTCTTCCTACTGCCCCCTCGACCATGACCCCACCCCCAATCACCAAACCATCATCTCCCAGACCAGACAGAACCGCATCACCTCAGGAGATCTCCCACCCACAGCTTCCAACCTGATAGTCCGGGAACCCTGCACTGCCCGGTTCTACCTCCTTCCCAAGATCCACAAGCCTGACCACCCTGGCCGACCCATTGTCTCAGCATGCTCCTGCCCCACTGAGCTCATCTCTACCTACCTCGACACTGTCCTATCCCCCCTAGTCCAGGAACTCCCCACATATGTTCGAGACACCACCCACGCCCTCAACCTCCTCTAAGACTTCCGTTTCCCCGGCCCCCAATGCCTCATCTTCACCATGGATATACAATCCCTCTACATCTCCTTCCACCATGACCAGGGCCTCCAAGCCCTCCGTGTTTTCGTCTCCAGACGTCCCCAACAGTACCGTCCCACCGACACTCTCATTCGTTTGGCCGAACTGGTCCTCACCCTTAACAATTTCTCCTTCAGATCCTTCCACTTCCTCCAGACCAAAGGGATAGCCATGGGCAAACGTATGGGGCCCAGCTATGCCTGTCTCTTTGTTGGCTACGTAGAACAGTTGATCTTCCGTAATTACACCGGCACCACTCCCCACCTCTTCCTCCGCCACATTGGTGACTGCATTGGCACCACCTCATGCTCCCGCGAGGAGGTTGAGCAATTCATCAACTTCACCAACACATTCCACCCTGACCTTAAATTTACCTGGACCATCTCTGACACCTCCCTCCCCTTCCTGGACCTCTCCATTTCCATTAGTGACGACCGACTTGACACTGACATTTTTTACAAACCCACCGACTCCCACAGCTACCTGGATTACACCTCTTCCCACACTACCTCTTGCAAAAATGCCATCCCGTATTCCCAATTCCTCCGCCTCCGCCATATCTGCTCCCAGGAGGACCAGTTCCACCACAGAACACACCAGATGGCCTCCTTCTTTAGAGACCGCAATTTTCCTTCCCACGTGGTTAAAGATGCCCTCCAACGCATCTCGTCCACATCCCACACCTCCGCCCTCAGGCCCCACCCCTCCAACCGTAACAAGGACAGAACGCCCCTGGTGCTCACCTTTCACCTTACCAACCTTCGCATAAACCAAATCATCCGCCGACATTTCTGCCACTTCCAAAAAGACCCCACCACCAGGGATATATTTCCCTCCCCACCCCTTTCCGCCTTCCGCAAAGACCGTTCCCTCCGTGACTACCTGGTCAGGTCCACGCCCCCCTACAACCCACCCTCTCATCCTGGCACCTTCCCCTGCCACCGCAGGAACTGTAAAACCTGCGCCCACACCTCCTCCCTCACCTCTATCCAAGGCCCTAAAGGAGCTTTCCACATCCATCAAAGTTTTACCTGCACATCCACTAATATCATTTATTGTATCCGTTGCTCCCGATGCGGTCTCCTCTACATTGGGGAGACTGGGCGCCTCCTAGCAGAGCACTTTAGGGAACATCTCCGGGACACTCACACCAATCAACCACACCACCCCGTGGCCCAACATTTCAACTCCCTCTCCCACTCTGCCGAGGACATGAAAGTCCTGGGCATCCTTCACCACCGCTCCCTCACTTCCAGACGCCTGGAGGAAGAATGCCTCAACTTCCGCCTTGGAACTCTTCAACCCCAGGGCAACAATGTGGACTTCAACAGTTTCCTCATTTCCCCTTCCCCCACCTCACCCTAGTTCCAAATTTCCAGCTCAGCACTGTCCCCATGACTTGTCCGGACTTGTCTTACCTTCCCATCTCCTTTTCCATCTATCCACCTATCCATTCCATCCTCTCTTCCCTATCAGCCTCATCCCCTCCCCCACTCACCTATTGTACTCTATGCTACTTTCTCCCCACCCCCACCCTCCTCTAGCTTATGTCTGCACACTTCATACTCTCTGCCTTTATTCCTGATAAAGGGCTCTCTGCCTTTATTCCTGATGAAAGGCTTTTGCCCGAAATGTTGATTTCGCTGCTCCTTGGATGCTGCCTGAACTGCTGTGGTCTTCCAGCACCACTAATCCAATACAATCTGAGCCAATGCAGTCTGAGCCAGGACAGTCTGAGCCAATACACTCTGAGCCAATACAATCTGAGCCAATGCAGTCTGAGCCAGGACAGTTTGAGCCAATACAGACTGAGCCAGGACAGTCTGAGCCAATACAGTCTGAGCCAGGACAGTTTAAGTTATTACAGTCTGAGCCAGGACAGTCTTAGTCAATACAGACTGAGTCAGGACAGTCTAAGCTATTACAGTCTGAGCCAGGACATTCTGAGTCAATACAATCTGAACCATAGAGTTACAGAGTTATAAAGATGTACAGCACGGTACAGACCCTTCAGTCCAACTGAACAACCAGATATCCTAAATTAATTAGTCCAATTTGCCAGCACCCGGCCTATATCCCTCCAAACCCTCCTTACTCATATACCCATCCAGATGCCTTTTAAATGCTGTAATTGTATCAGCCTCCATCACCTCCTCTGGCAGCTCATTCCATACACACACCAACCTCTGTGTGAAAAAAGTTGCCTCTTAAGGACCTTTTTAAATCTTCCCCATCCCTACCCTCTCAACTTGATCCTATGCCCTTTAGTTTTGGACTCCCCCACCTTGGGGTCAAAAAGACCTTGGCTACTTACCCTAACCATGCCCCTTGTGATTTTATAAGCCCCTCTATAAAGTTGCCCTTCAGCCTCCGACACTCCAGGGAAAAGGGTCCCAGCCTATTCAGCATCTTGCTAAAGCTCAAACCCTCCAACCCTGGCAACACCCTTGTAAATCCTTTCTGCACCTTCTCAAGCCTGGATGGGCTGAGTCAGCACAATCTGAGGTAGTACTGCACCAATCCCATAATGTCTGTCTGAGCTTTCACTCGGACGCAGAATTTGTCTGCTTTCTCCTTCTACTGCAATGAAAGCCAGCCACCAGTGACTGGATGTTGCGCAGTGCCTGTATCTTGGAACGTAACCAAGAGGTGGCGAGTAGCCAGTTTATCACAAGCAGGTGTGAATGGCCACCATGCATCACCTGTTGTGTGGTAATGGCTTCCACCATGGTATCAACTAAGTGGATAGTGAAAATATTGAACATTTGCTTCCCAAAGGTTGGGTTGCCACTGACGTTTGGGTCTGTTTGGGACCAGTACTAAATTCAACCTTGACATGACATTTGTTGTTGCTTTCAATGACCTTGACCACTCACGTGAAGTCATAAAATTGCCATTCCATCCAGCTCCTCGGGGCTACACTTGTTTGCAATGTCTGTCTGCTCCCATTGTGTTTGGAGATTATGCCCCATGGAAGGTGGACCTGTCTTTTCTTGATTCCCCAAGGTCTCCATTGATGTGTCAGAGGAACGCAGAGCATAATCTCTGCATATTTACCCTTCCTGCAGAAGCAGACAGTCCTCCAGTCACTTCCAGCATTTGTTGCAGCCAGAATGTGCTTCTGTTTAAGAGATGCAGGCTGGCTTGACGTAAAGCAGACTGGTTTAAGTGGTTCTAGACTCACATAATCTTAGACCCTCTGCTCAGACCCAAGGCTCTCAACAACATGAGCACAGAACATGCTGGGCTGCTGTGGGTACTGGTTAATCTTGAATTGCAATCCCTGCACTAATGTGGGGATATCAAATTTTCCCCTCTGAATGTTTTCCATTGCTGTTCTATTTCTTTTGCTGCTCGGAAATTTTTCCAGTTAATTTTTCTCTCAATCCTTTCCTATGTCTTTAAGCAAAGATTTCTTCGCCTCCAAAATATGACTGTAACCTTTGCCTAATTTGCATCTCCAGTATGGCAACTACAAGCACAGGTGAAGTGCCAAGCTTTGAAAGGAATTCTACACCATGATTGGAAGTTAATGAAGTTCTCATGAGATGCTACTTTGAACTAAACAGTCTGTAAGCATTTTTGTAAAAGTAAACACCTGCGTTTTCCAAATATTAATACAAAGTTTCAAAGATCTCCCATTGTGCGATTGATGTATAATTATCTGGGCTTTAAAGTGACTGGAACAACAAGCCTCATTGTTGGAAAGTGCTTAAGGGTATACATTCCAACAATTCCCTTGGCTGGAGGGCCATAGGTAGTTCTAATGCTTTAAGTAAAGGTTCTAGTGCAGCTCTCCCTTCTCAAACCTACTTTTGTGTTATGACGATCGATGTATATAAGACAAAAGAGTCACAGAAGTTAAAAAAAACAGTCTAAAGCCTTCAATAATCTGCAGTTTGTAACAAGATAATGGTAGAGCCATTACTTTCTCCAGATAAAAACAGAAAGTTCTGGAGAAACTCCGCAAGTCTGGCAGCGTTTGTACAGAGAGAAACAGAATCAGCACTTCAACTTTGGAACTTTGTTCAACATAATAATCAAAGTTACGCTGTCATTAATCTATTGGAGTTATCAGTATAACATATTAAATCTAATTTATTACAAACTGAGAATAACACGACCAGTCCCCTCAGCCCATCGGGGTTCTTCTGTCATTCAGTTAGCCCAGAGCTGACCCCTGTATCTCACCCCTCTTGCTTTCTTTTGTTCTTTGGCCTTAGTTAACCTTTCCCTGACAAAAATCTACAGACTGCAATCTTAATCATTTAAATTTTACGGGACTGAGTTCCAGATGTCCATAGACAAAACGTACAGCAACTTGTGTTTATTCCAAGACACTTTATAGGTTTCACCAAAGAATTAGCAAAGAGCAAGAAAAGGAGAGATGAAAAAAATTTGTAGACGAGGTAAGTTTTAAGGCTGTGGTTCCCAAATTATGGTTTATCTGTTCTGTACATCTCTATGACTCTGTGACACTATTGATCCCATGAACAATTGGGGTTGTCAGTGGCGATATAGAAATACAGACAACCTTGATTATCCGAACGGGATGGATGGGGAGTATTGTGTTTGGATAACTGATTGGTCGGACAGCTGATCTGATCGTAAACAAAGGAAGCCATACGGAACATAATTACGTAAAAAAAAATTTACAGAGTTTTTATTTCATTCAATCGACAAAGTGTGTACAAACACTGAATATTGCTTAAAAATTCATGATATTGTACAAATAAAATCACTTTGTGCCTAGAGTGTGACAGACGTCTGTGAATTTTTTTGCTGACATTTTCTTCGGTTTTATCCTGGTCCTCGATCTTTCTGTTCAGTGTCGACCTGCCGTCCAGACTAACCAAGTGTCGTCCCTCCCTCCTCAGCAATCGCTGATCCCTTAGAGAGAGAGAGAGAGAGAGAGAGAGAAGTGGGGGGGGGGGGGCATAAAATACAGGGGAACATCAGAGAGAGGGAAGTTTTTTTTGCTGACTTCAGTTTCCATCCTCTCATCATTTTTTTTTAGGGGAGGTAACGTGTTCTTCGTGTTTCCTCTTGTCAAGTTTTCTTACTGTTTATTTTCATGTGTGCTAACTCACTACAATTTGCTCTCCCCCATCAAAAAAAAAGTTACATTAAATTTTCTTGTCAGCTGAAAGATATTGAACTACTTTTTGTTTGGACAAACGGGAGGAAAAAGCAACAGAAACGAAAATTGCGAGCGCATTTTTTGACTGAACTCTCCGGAGAATGAGCTGAGGAAAGAAATGTTTGCAAAACTGGGCGAGTCAATGTTGAGAGGGAATCTTGCTGTAAGAGTGCACAGTTGGGGTTTGCACATATGTTGTTGTGTGTTCACAGTCACAAACCTTGGGGAGAATAAGTATTGGAGAGCCTTTTTATAAAAAGTGTAGGACTTAACTCTAACGTCACGTCTTGAATATTTATTTGAAGCTAATTATTTATTGAAGCATACTTGCATCTATATTCCTGTTCAAATTTACAAAATGATGCATTACGTGGATGAGGAATAGAATTTTCCCACTTCAGTTGAAAAGCATGGACAGGGACTTTGAGATCCTGTTTGGATAATCCAAAATTCAGATAATTGATGTTTGGATAACCCAGGTTGTTCTGTAGTGACCATGATGACTTTAGGAAGATAGTCATTGTACCAGATCCATGGCCATTTGATATGTCCTGCAAGTTTTTATTTCTATCAGTAATTTGAAGAACGCACATTTTTCTCTGCAACACTTCCAGGAATGACCTTTAATTGAAGCAAATACAGTTTGTTTCGAGTACAAGATATAAGAGTAGAATTAGGCTATTTGGCCCATCAATGAGGTCTGTCATTCAATATATTTCTCAACCCCATTCTCCTGCCTTCTCCCTGTAACCCTTGATCCCCTTACTAATCAAGAACCTATCTATCTCTGTCTTAAATGCACTCAATGACTTGGCCTCCATAGCATGTTGTGACAATGAGTTCCACAGAGTCACCACCCTCTGGCTGAAGAAATTCCTCCTCGTCTTAGTTCTAAAGGGTTGTCCCTTCATCCTGAGGCCACACCCTCGGGTTCTGGTCTCTGCTACAGTGGAAATATCTTCTTCACATCCACTTTATCAAGGCTCCTCAGTATTCTGTACGTTACAATCAGACTCCCCTCCTTCATTCTTTTAACCTCCATTGAGCTCAGACTGAGAGTCCTCAATCACTCCTCATATGCTGGCACAAGGTGAAAATATGCAATTGATATAGCACAATACTATACAGTAGCATGTTCACTCCCTTGACTGCTGACAACCAGGATACATTGCTTTACGTCTAAGATAAAAGACAGAAATACTGTGAGTCTATTAGCTCTGGCTGACTTTGAGCAGCGAAGGGCAAAAAGACACATCAAGGCCAGGCAGGAATGCTGTGAACCTCACCATAGAAACAAAGTGAGTGTGCACCAACAGAGTGAGGTTAGACACCCTGTGGTGCACCCCAGTCCAACCTAGGATGCCTGTCACCATGTGCCAAATGGCCTTGCAGCAGCATTACAACAAAAGGTGCCAGTGTGCTCCAAAGCGCAGCATTCAAGTGCAGAAACATACCATAAGTAGATCGGAAATGTGCCATAGTGATGGGTGGCATGGTGGCTCAGTGGTTAGCACTGTTGCCTCACAGCACCAGGGACTCAAGTTTGATTCTAGCCTCGGGTGACTGTCTGTGTGGAGTTGTACATTCTCCCAATGTCTGCGTGGGTTTCCTCCGAGTGACCTGGTTTCCTCCCATAGTCCAAACATGTTCAGGTCAGGTGAATTGGCCATGCTAAATTGCCCACAGTGTTAGGTGCATTAGTCATAGGGAAATGGGTCTGGGTGGGTTACTTTTCAGGCGATTGGTGTGGACTTGTTGGGCCAAAGGGCCTGTTTCCACACAGTAGGGAATCTAATCTGTACAGGATATGGTGAGGCTTGTATAAGGTGCAAATGTCCGTGGATGCAGGATCCGTGAGGCTGAAGCCCATGCAAGGTGCCCTTGGATGTCACTGCCAGCTATCCATGATGGAGGTTGAGAGGAGCCAAGTTTGAGCTGGAGTCTCAGGAGGCATCAGGAGGGGTATATGAATAGGAAGGTTTAGAAGGATATGGGCCAAGTGCTGACAAGTGGGACTAGATTAAATTAGGAAATCTGGTCGACATGGACAAGTTGGACCGAAGGGTCCGTGCCCGTTCTGTACGTCTCTATGACTCTATGATTTAATTTCTGAACGAACAGCTCATGTTGATTAGGAGTTGGGATAGTACTGCTCTATGAATATCCGTCCAAGATAAATCTGAACTAATCACAAAATAAATCATATTTAATGATACCAATTTCAAGATATAATTCTATAACATTATAACTAGGACAAACACTTGAAAATGCATTAACTGATATTGCTGCATAAGAAAATGGATAGTGACTATTCATTGATCCATGGACAGTGGCTTTTTTAAAATTCATTCACAGGATGTGGACATCACTGGCTAGGCCAGCATTTATTGCCCATCCCTAATTGCCCAAAGGGCAGTAGAGAATCAACCTCATTGCTGTGGGTCTGGAAACACATGTAGGCCAGACTGAGTAAGGAGGACAGTTTCCTTCCCTATTAGTAAACCATTATCGTTTCATGATTATGATTAGGTATTTGACAAATCACTTTCTATGTAAAAAAAAATTGCCCCTCATGTCTTTTTTAAATCTCTCTCCTCTCACCTTAAAAATATGGTCCCTAATCTTGATATCCCCCACCCTAGGGAAAAGACATGTGCCATTCACCCTACCTGTACCGCTCATGATTCCACAAACCTTTAAATGATCACCCCTCAACCGCCTTGACTCCAGTGAAAAATGTCTTAGCCTATCCAGCCTCTCTTTATAACTCAAACTTTTATTCACGATAACATCTTGATAAATCTCTTCTGAACCGTCTCTAGCTTAATAATATCATTCCTCGAATAGGGCGACCAAAACTGGACACAGTACTCCAAAAGAGACCTCACCAATGTCTTGTACACCTCAACATCTCTCCCCAACTATTTTTTATTGCATTTAAATTCCACCATCTGCCATGGTGGGATGCGAACCCAGGGCCTCAGAGTATTACCTGGGTCTCCAGATTCCTCAACTAGCAATAATACCGCCCCATTTCTTTTCTTACCCTTGGGAAGTTCTTATTTCTCCCTCTGGCAGGGTTCCAGCCTCCTCCTCCTCCAATCTGTTAACATGTCATTGCAATCATACTGCCTCTGTGCATTCCTTCAGCTTTTCCAACATGTTGAAGCACTGCGTGTTCACAAGAAGCTGTGACAATTCAGGTAACACCTTCAAACCCAACTACAACATGCCAAGTCCAGAGTGACAGATTCAGGGATTGAATGAGCAGTAACAGCTCCTCCAAAAACAACTCTGGAGACACTTCCCACTCTCGGCATCTGTCAGGAACTGGCAGAGCCGGAAGTGTTGTTTCTGACCTTCAGGCAGCTTGCGTTGACTGATTGTTTTAAAAAGCCAGTCAGTTTTTTCCATCTCTCTCCCACTGTTGGTCATAGAGTCATACAGCATGGAAACAGACTCTTCGGTCCAACCAGTCCACACCAAACATAATCCCAAACCAAACTAGCCCCACCTGTCTGTGCTTCATCCATATCCTTCCAAACGTTTCTTATTCATGTATTTATCTAAACGTTTTTTAAGTGTTGCAATTGTGCCTGCATCTACCACTTCCTCTAGAAGTTCACACACAAATCACTTTTTTAAAAAAAAATTGCCCCTCATGTTTTGTTTTAAATCTCTCTCCTCTCACCTTAAAAATATGCCCCCTACTCTTGATATCCCCCGCCCTAGGGAAAAGACATGTTCCATTCACGCTACCTATACCCCTCATGATTTGATGAACCTCTATAAGGTCACCCCTCAACCTCTTACACTCCAGTGAAAGAAGTCCGAGCTATCCAGCCTCTCCGTATAACACAAACCTTCATTCCCGACAACAGCTTGGTAAATCTCTTTTGAACCGTCTCTAGCTTAATAATATTGTTCCTGTAGCAGGGCGACCAACACTGGACACAGTATTCCAAAAGAAGCCTCACCAATGTCCTGTACAACCTCAACATCTCACTCCAACTCCAATACTCAAAGGTCTGGTCACCACCCTTAGTGCCTGTCTAGTTCATTTAATGGTCACACCAGTCTTAACCATCACCATTTATTAGTAAGCCAGTGGCAGTCAATAAAGTAGTGCTCATCTTTGGGTGATGATTTTAAAATGACCAGTCTATGCAAAGCTTAGCCACTCAGGGTTGTTTCAAAGCTTGTGTATCTGCAATAGAAGCTCCCTTTGTCAAAGATGTGCTTCTGACATGATTGGGAACTGGTAATGGAGAAATACTCATCAATGTAAATGCAAACTAAAAACTAGGATGAGTGAGAAACAAAGCAAGAAACAATTGAACTCCGCTTGGTGAAGTGCAGTTTGTCCCCATCAGCTTGAAGCTGACTTATAGGTTTATTTAAAGGCAAAATACTGCAGATGTTTGAAATCTGAAATAAACACAGGGAATGCAGGTCAAACTCAACAGCTCTGGCAGCATCCAAGGAGAGAGAAACTGAGTTCACATTTCAAGTATTGTACCAGATTTGAAACATTAACTCTATTATCTCTCCACAGATGTTGTCAGACCTGCTGAGTTTCTCCAGCATTCAGTGTTTGGTATAGATTTATTTAGCTTTGTACAGAAAACTGTGCTGATTGCTCCCCCCATGTCTTTTTTTTTGACATGCTGGCACAGCACTTGATGTCTGTAAGATGGACTGCTTTTATGTTTGTCAAGCTGCTGGAATCATAAGGCCACTAGACATAGCAGCAGAAATTAGGCCATTCAGCCCATCAAGCCTGTTCCACCATTCAATCATGACTGATAAGTTTCTCAACCCCATTCTCCCACTTTCTCCCCGCAACTCTTGATCCCCTTGATCTATTTATCTCAGTCTTAAGTATACTCAATGACCTGCCCTCCACAGCCTTCTGTGGCAATGAATCCCATAGATTCACCACTCTCTGGCCAAACAGGTTTCTCCTTATCTTTGTTCTATAAGGTCTTCCCTTTAATTGAAGGCTGTGTCCTTTGATCCTAGTCTTTTCCCAACATCTACTCAGTCCAGGCCATTTCAGATTCTGTGTGTTTCAATTAGATTCTCCCCTTATCCATCTAAACTCCATTGAGTATAAACCCAGAGTCCTCAAACATTCCTCATATGTTAAAGCCTTTCATTCCTGCGATCATTCTCATAAGACTCCTCTGAACATGCTCCAGAGCCAGTAAGTCCTTCTTGAGATATGGGGCTCAAAACTGCACACAATACTCCACATGTGCTCTGACCAGAGACTTATAGAGCCTCAGAAGTACATCCCTGCTTTTATATCCAAGTCCTCTCAAAATAAAGGCCAACGTTGCATTTGCCTTCTTAACTACTGCCTCAATCTGCGAGTTTACCTTGAGAGAATCCTGGACTGGAACTCCCAAGTCTCTTTGCAATTCAGACTTCTGAATTTTCTCCCCATTTAGAAAACAGTACATGCCTCTATTCTTCCTACCAAAGTGCACTATCTCACACTTTCCCACATTGTACTCCATCTGCCACTTCTTTGCCCAATGTCCTAACCTGTCCAAACCATTCTGCAGCCACCCTGCCTCCTCACTACTACCTGTCCCTCTCCTTAACTTTGTATCATCTGCAAACTTAGTCAGAATTCCATGTTGGAAGTCATTCTGGCTAAAATTTTAGCTATCACCCTCAAGTCTAAGTCTAGTCAGGACTCACCCACCCCAACCCCATGATACATTGCTGACATCAGATCCTCCAGCAATGATGGATTTTTCCTCTAAAATCAATCTGGCCCAATTGTAAGGCAGGGTGTTGGCACTTCAGTGTGCGTAGCCTCATACTGGTCACATGTTTTCCAAATTTATTCGCGTAGCCTTTCATTAGTATTCATCCAAGTACAATCTTGAATATGCTACTTTTGTATGGAATTGTCAGCACATTATACAGCATTGTTGAGCATTTTATGCTACATTGATGTGTAACCCAACAACAAACTGTTAGTGCTGTGGAATGCTGTTATAGGCATAAGATTTAAGTTTCCTTCAGGTTGAGTTTATTTACTTGCCTCTTCTGATAAGCATGAATAATGAGTCTTCCAAGAAGCTGTTAATTTTAACACCACTTTTGTGGAGTTTGTGCAATCTGTGAATGATGAGATTTGGAATTTGTGTTTATGGAGCACCTCTGACCCACGTGCAGCTGCACACTGGATCTGGGTTACTGACATATTGGATTCCTATCTTGTATCTGTAACTATTACAGTGCAACAGAGGCCTCATCCCTGACACCAGATTATGAATACCCATGATGTATTGATGGCAACATGCAGAGTTACAAATAAGTGACAACACACGAAATACAGGGAGGCAGCCAGATTTACTCTCCAGGATCCATATGTAGATTCACAGAGATGCCAAAATAACTTTGCAGAAAGCTGCATATATTTGCTATCAATTTGTTGCTCTCAAAACACATGCACCTAGAATCATGAGTTCACATAAATAATAGTTAAAAGAACCAGTTATTATAGAATACAACTTAAGAGTGTTATCATATCAATTGAATTTGTCTTGGTCCACGCAAGATGATGTGACAGTCAAGAAAGCACAACAATACCTCTACTTTCTCATGAGACTAAGAAAATTCAGTATGTCCACAACATCTCTCACTAATGTTTACAGATGCACCTATGTGGATGCATCATCGCAATTGCTGTTCCCAAGTCTGCAAGAAACTACAGACAGTCATGAACACAGACCACCATGCAAACCAGCCTTCTATCCATTGACTCCATCTATACTTCCTTCCTGTTGCCTCGGGAAAGCAACCAACATAACCAAAGACCCCTTCCATTCCAGTTACACTCTCTTCCACACTCTTCCATTGGGCAGAAGATATAAAAGTTTGAATGCATGTATAAATACATTCAAGAATTACTTCTTATTAGACTTTTGAATGGATCTCTCAAATGTTAATGTTGCCCTCTCTCTCTCTCTGCACTTTCCCAGTAGCTGTAACGTTGTATTTTGGACTCTGTTCTGCTACCCTGATGCATATTGTATGGCATGATCTGCCTGTACAGCACACAAACCAACACTTTTCACTGTATCTTGGTACGTGTGACAACGACAAATCAAATCACTTGGAAAACCTAACTCTCAATTACATATGGATATATTGAACAATGTATATATTTTTCAAAGAAAGAAACATAAGCCAAAAGATGCCTGAGAATGTAAATTCAATGGTTGTCCGAATCCAGGTTTGGATTACATTGAATCCTGAGACCACTCATGGTATGTCACACCTGAAGAGGATCAATTGAACTTCAGACAACGATGCTTCATAGGGAGAGATGCTAATCAAAATTCCAAAGGGTTACTTTCTGTGGGCTGTGTCCAATTTGAGAAGATGATACGAGTTGGAGGAAAGGCGGCTCAGGCTGAAAGACATAATTATGCTTTACAATTACAAAAATATACTAAAATGGGGGTCAAAGGCCAACTGCATCATTGGTCTGCGTGTGCTAGTGAGCTGAGTGACGACAAGCTGGAATGCCAGCTTGGGGTCCACGAATCCCGTGAGGGATTCAGTTGAGAATCTCCATGAGACATCTCTGTATGTGCAGGAAATAAAAAGGTCTCCGTCTCCTGAAAACAAGTCAAGTCAGCCACACTATGGTTGAAAGGAAATTGGAAAAACTCTTTAAAGCAAAATGCTGAAGAACCTCCGGTTAGTCAGCTGCCAAAGTCAATGTTACTGAATCACCGAGCTTGAGGCTGCAATTAATTCATCATGGACAAGCCAAAGACTGATTTATTTTAATTTTACTTTTAACTTTATCGATTCATCTCATTTCTAACATGTGATTAATGCAGTGTTTTTTTTAAATTTGTTATCACACTTCCATAGCTAATAAACTCACTCTTTCTCTAACTCAAGAAAGCCCGGTTAAATTAGCTCCATTTTAAAACACACTTGGGCTGGGAAAATATGTGAATGAGACCCATTTTTAATTAAGCTTGTTGCAACCAGCGGAAGGAGGGATTGAGTAAGAAGTGGAGACAGTGATTTTACAATATCACAGCTCCTAGTGCAAAATATCAGTGAAGTGTTATTGTTCGTTTCAAACACTGCCATTCACCTTACCAGATATGACTCATGGTGAGATAAAATCAGGACATCAATCATCTTTGTTTACCCATAAACTCAAGCAACATTAATTGAGAAATAAAATCCTTGGATTACAAATTTTGCATTGTAAATGTCTTACAGACATTGCATACATTATACTTTCTCTCAAAGGTCACTGCTGCATTTCTTGGCACGTTACGGACTGGCTCAGTGCTAAACCACTGCAACATGTTAGGAAAGACCATTTCTTGGTCTCAATCCAAATATTTTCCTCTTTCAAATGTCCAATGGGAATTTGTATTCTTTCAGCATAATTAATCATCAGTCAAACCTGCAATTTCACTTGAGACATCCACCAGAAGGTTATGCAGGGGCAATTTTCCTCCTCTTTCGCCTATACACGACATTCAGTTGTAAGCCTGAAGTCTCATACCGTGTGGAAGTGAAAATAAGGTTTGCATTTACATACTGTCTCAAAGCAATATATCGTCATTAAAGTGCAGTCATTGTAAGGATTGATAGGCATTGATGTAGGGGAATACAGCAGCCAATTTGTGTACAGCATAACCTCACAAACAAGACCATGATAATGGATAGATAGCTCCTTTCTATAATTCATGCTGGTTGAGAAGAATACCTTGCACTTCTTAGAAATACCACAGAATGCTTTTCATCCACTGCAGAGCTACATGATCTGGCTAACGTCCTATACAAAGGCAGCACCTCTGACAATGCAGCACTCCCTATTACTGTACCAGAGTCAAACAGGACATTCCTGTGAAGAATTTATGTTCGAAACGTTGACTTCTCCTGCTCCTTGTATGTTGCCTGACTGGCTGGTATGTTGCTTTTCCGGCACCACACTTTTTGACTCTGATCTCCAGCATCTGCAGTCCTCACTTTCTCTCTGTACCAGAGTGTCAGACTACATTTTGTGTTCAAGTGACTGAATTGAACTCATGACTTTCCTGATTCAGAGGCAAGAACATTAATCCACAGCTGATACTTCAGAATAGCTACATCCTACCAGTCAATGACCTACTGACTTATCAAGTTTCCCACATGAGGACTCCTATTCTTTAGGCTTACCTTCAATATGTAAGATGTGCAGGAGCTAGTATTGGACTGGGATGGACAAAGTTAAAAATCACACAATACCAGGTTATAGTCCAACAGGTTTATTTGGAAGTACTAGCTTTCAGAGCGCTGCTCTTTCATCAGGAAACTGATGGGGCAGGATCATAAGCCTCAGAATTTATAGCAAAAGATCAAAGTATCATGCAATTAAAATGATATATTGAACAAGCCTAGATTGCTGTTAAGTCTTTCATTTTTTAGAATGAATTGCAGACTTAACTGTAATTTAGGTTTGTTCAATATATCATTTTAATTGCATGATACTGTGATCTTTCGCTATAAATTCTATGTCTTATGGTTGTGCCCCACGAGCTACTAATGGAGCAGTGCTCCAAAAGTTAGTGCTTCCAAATAAACTAGTTGGGACTATAATCTGGTGTTGTTTGATTTTTAACTTAAACATCTAAGCAATTTTGATGCTTGATATGGCTCCTAAAAGCAAGCAACTTCACCAGTTTACATACGAGCTTTCAACTGATGAACTTTATCATCAGTAATTCCACCACTAACATTATCCTCACATTGCTGTCATTAAGGACAGTGTGCTAGAATGCCAACTTGAGGAGCTTTAGAACATTTGTTAATATTTGAACAGCTGAGCCAAGTAGGTTCTAAGTTCTTTAAAGGCAATGCATTTTGGAATTTCTTTGCTCTATTGTCCGCTGCCATTCTCTTCTCTTCCATTGAGCTGTGTCACATTGCAACATCTCTCGGTCTAGAAGAAAGTGAGGACTGCAGCTGCTGGAGATCAGAGCTTAAAAATGGTTTGCTGGAAAAGCGCAGCAGGTCAGGCAGCATCAAAGGAACAGGAGAATCAATGTTTCAGGCATACAGCCTTCTTCAGGAATGAGGAGGGTGTGCCAAGCAGGCTAAGATAAAAGGTAGGGAGGAGGGACTTGGGGGAGGGGTGTTGGGAATACAATAGGTGGAAGGAGGTCAAGGTGAGGGTGATAGAAGAGGTCGGGAAGAAGATTGCGGGTCAAGAAGGCGGCGCTGAGTCTGAGGGTTGGGACTGAGAAAAGGTGGAGGGAGGGGAAATGAGAAAGCTGGAGAAATCTGCATTCATCCTTTGTGGTTGGAGGGTTCCTAGGCGGAAGATGAGGCGCTCTTCCTCCAGGCGTCATGTTGCCATGGTCTGGCGATGGAGGAGGCCAAGGACCTGCATGTCCTTGGCGGAGTGGGAGGGGGAGTTAAAGTGTTCAGCCACAGGGCGGTTGGGTTGGTTGGTTCGGGTGTCCCAGAGGTGTCCTCTGAAACATTCCGCAAGTAGGCGACCTGTCTCCCCAATGCATCCGCTGCACCCAATGTGGCCTCCTATACATTGGGGAGACAGGCCGCCTGATTAAGAACCTGATTAAGAACCTGATTAAGAACCTGCTTCTAACACCTTTGGGGAGCTGGTGTGTAGAATTCACCACTTTGTGATGGTGTTAAATGATTACTTGCACTTTACCATGTATTGCCTGTTGGCTCTCAAGCCAACCTAAGTTTGAAAAATCAACCAATGTTTAAGGGAGAGTCGTGTATCCACTTTAAACTCTTAATTGAATGTTCAACTTCAAAGCTATTATTTATGCTTGGTTGGTTTCGAGCTGACTGTGATTTTGATCATACTTACATCAACTTTACATTTCCTACTATCTGTATTGCCACAGTTAAAAATGCAAATAATAAATCCTTCCTAGGCCTGATTCTTGAGTATATTGTTAGCTTTTTAAATGAAGCAGCCCCTATATTGAGTGTCCACTCTGTGGCCAGAGGAAATGTCCTGCCAAATGTTTATATAGAGGTAGAGATTGCAGTTGCAATAGCTTGCAATCCTGAGCCAGTGTAAAACCGGACATTTTTTCACTGATTCAGGGCTATAACTTAATCTCAGAATTTAAGTGACAGCATTTTCACCTGTGTTTTACACAGCTTTTATCATTTTATGTTCTGCTTTGCAATGAAAGCTCTGCATCTGGTTTTAAAATATGATGTGAGAAATCAAGTTAAAAACGTGACAAAAAGACAGGGACAGGTTTTATTGACATCAGATTTGCTTATTCTGTTTGAATAAATTCCTGAATGTTCCATCACGTGTTTGTTCTCTGAACTGGACTTGAAATGTACTTACTATGGAGCAGCCTTTCTTCAGTGAAAGGAAGGACCAGGTGGATTGCTACAGTCCCATGGTGGGCTGAACACACTCCGATGAGGACCTTACACAGTTCGGTGGTTGAGTCAATCATTAAGTGTATGTGTTCTCCCACCCCTACCATAATAAACACAGAGAGTTTCTGCCCATCTAAAACGTATCTACCTTTGAGTCAAAAATACCATGTGAAAGCATCATTTGTTAAAGATTAGATTACTTACAGTGTGGAAACAGGCCCTTCAGCCCAACAAGTCCACACCGCCCCACCCACACATTTACCCCTTACCTAACACTATGGACAATTTAGCATGGCCAATTCACCTGACCTGCACATCTTTGGACTGTGGGAGGAAACCAGAGCACCCGGAGGAAACTCACGCAGACACGGGGAGAACGTGCAAACTCCACACAGTCAGTCACCTGAGTCGGGAATTGAACCTAGATCTCTGGCGCTGTGAGGCAGCAGTGCTAACCACTGTGCCACCATGCCGCTTATAGGCTCAAAGGTTCAATACAACTAACTGTCAATAATAGGGTATAGAGCAGTTTGATTTAAACATCCCTTAACTCTCATTGGAACTTTGCAGCTTAAGTTGAACTTCCTTGAGTTTGATTGAATCACATTTTTCCTTATATTTATAATGTTTTTAACAGAACACACTTACTGTTTTGTGTTAAATATTACCAGTCTGTCAAAGTAGATCTATCCATCTTCATTTTGTAGCCATCCAGATGTTGTGGCCAGTCCATTATAGATAATTTTGCAAAATTTTGCCTGAATGCTTGTAGTGTAGGCCTCAAGGAGGATAGTAACGTTGTCCTCCCATTAAATCTGGAGGATATGGCAGAGGTGTTGCTGTTGGAATTTCGCTCAGATGGCTGATAGATGTCAGACCTACAAGATCCTATTTAGTTAATTTGCAAATGGCCAGGATTCCTGTAGAGACCAAAGAACCTGCTACAAAGACACTGAGAATTTCACCTAAAAGGACAGTAAAAGAGAACCATGTTACCAGCCATTCATAATTATTGTTTAAAAACTGTAGCTTTTTATTTTTATGTATTTTTGATTGTGGACTGAGATGGAAAAGTGACTGTCTTAGAAACCAAGGAATGGCGAAAGGATTGCTGCACTCTTTAAAAGCAAACTGCCCCGAGACCATAAGATAGAGGAGCAGCGTTAGGCCATTCAGCCCATCGAGACTTTCGCCATTCGATCATGGCTGATAGGTTTCTTAATCACATTCTTCTCTCTTCTCCCCATAGCCTGTGATCCCCTTATCATTCAAGAGCCTATCTAGGAGCAAATTACTGCAGATGCTGGAATCTGTACTGATCACAGTCGGTCAGGCAGCATCCATGGAGAGAAAGCAAGCTCACGTTTCGAGTCTAGATGACTTCATTGAAATATTAGCTTGCTTTCTCTCCAAGAACCTATCTATCTCTGTTTTAAATATGCTCAATGACTTAGCCTCCACAGCCCTCTGTGACAATGCGTTCCATAGACTAAACAACCTCTGACTGGAGAAAATGCCTCCTCATCTCAGTTCTAAAGAGTCGTCCCTTCCCTCGGCTCCTAGTCTCTATTACTAGTGGAAAAGTCTTTTCTACATCTACTCTATTTAGGTCTCTCAGTACTCTGTAAGTTTCAATCAGGTCTCCCCTCATCCTTCTAAACTCCATCAAGTACAGCCACAGAACCCTGAACTGTACCTTGTAGGACAAACCCTTCATCCCCAGGGTTATTCTTGTGAACCTACTCTAGACAGTCTCAGAGGCCAGTTTATCCTTCTGCTCAGTAACAGGAAGACAAATAGCAGAAACTCATGAACTTGAGTAGATGCCATCCTTGGATAGGAGGACAACTGTTGATATACAAATATAATCATGAGGAAAATCTCCCACCACTTTTGAGTATAGCAGTTTCTGGGAGATTAATCTGGAGACCTCAGAATTCACAATCCAAGTTAACACATATATTGAAACTTGGCCTGCAATATCTGCTGGCTGTGTTTCCTATGTCCTGGCTAATGTTTCAGCTCACTCAATGTTCAGGAATGATCCCACATTGAGGATTATTTTCCAGTTGTACCATTTGCCCTTTTTTTTTTAGTTGCAGTGTTTTCTTTATTTGTTTCAGCCCCTACTGTCACCAGGTGCCAACCAATTCAAAAGGAGCCTGGAAATTTAAATGCAGGAGTCCTCCTGTGCATCATTTGGGATCTATGTTGAAAAGTGTTACATGGAATAGTCTGTCTATCAGACAGCTTCTGAAGCCACTTCACAAAATATATTATTATTTGTATTATGAATTCCCTTTGTTTAAGTTTTCTATTGGCTGTGTTTAGATTAAAGTGTACCCGGTCTGTACTGTTGTGAGATTGTCCTTATTCACTGGTACCAGGGCAAACTGCCCCATTGTTTCTGGCAGCCCTTCACATCCTATGCTGCTGATTTTTGGCTACCGGCTGTGGAGGTATTGGATGGGTCAGAGGGCATCCCCGTGGGTCTACAAGCAGTCTGGCCATGATGGCTATTGATAGGTCCAGGTTAGCCCCAGGCTATTCAGCCCATCAACCCGATTCTCCTCTCCAGCCATGCCTACGACTGGATGCCCTTGGAGAGAGGTATACCAGTAGTCTTGAGGCTTCCCCTAACTGGCAGTCACTGGAGGATTAGAAGTGATGAATAAATAAAAAGAACAGTCCTATAAATTACTTTTAACTAACCTTCTATAACAAACAAATAAATCTAAAACCAAGAACTGCAGACATTGAAAATTTGAAACAAAACAGAAATTGATTCAAGCTAACTGTAGATTTGAAAAACTTCCTGTAATTTCTCCATTTCTGTTATAACAAACCTCTAGTATAGGAGGGACTTGAACCCAGACTTTCTGTCCCACAGGTAGAACACTATCACTGGAATTCCCAACCGAGCAGTACAACAAAGGGTCTGTTTCCATGCTGTACATCTCTATGACTCTAATACATTATTTTGAATCAAGCAGTTTGGACAGGGTGATGCCACACTTCTGGACAGGTGGCATTTGAACCCAGATTTCCTGGTCCAGAGATAGGGACACAACCACTGTACCATGAAAAAATGCTTCACACAACTGGGACTTTATTTTGCCCAATCAATTCTATACATATTTGAAGGTTATTCACCAGTACCATTTTCCCTAATCAAACTGTTATAACACAGCTCTAAGTAGGTAGGATTTGAACCTGGGCCCCATACCTCAGTAACTAGGAACACCAGCACATGAACCCTTTTCTCCACCAGTACAATGGCTTGAGAATGTTTATTAGACTTTGTTCATTATTCTTTGTGGCACTTTTTCAAGGGCTGAATTGTGGTTTCAATGTTTTTGTTTGAAGATTAACCATCTCAGTTGATCAGCAAGTGTTTGAACCAGACTATCTAATTAACTGATAATGACTGCAATTTGTTAATTTATTCTTTTCAGCTGCCCCTAGGGTAGGCTGACCAACTAATATAAATGCTGCTCTTGCTAGGAATAGTATTCTTCCACTTTATGTAACAAAAGTGGTTGTACTTTTTTCTGAGTTACTACTGCCATGGGTAAAGAGAAAACCCACATTAATATTGTGGTCATTGGCCATGTGGACTCTGGTAAATCTACTACCACTGGTCACTTGATCTACAAGTGTGGTGGCATTGACAAGAGAACTATTGAGAAGTTTGAAAAAGAAGCTGCAGAGGTATTTTTATTTTACTTGTGATGGATTTGGATTTTAATTGTTTCTTCTTTTATGGTAAAATTGTAATAAATACTAACTTTATCTAGTTTCATATTTTAGCAGTTGCATTCCTACTTTTAATATCTTTCAGTCAGATTTCTTGTCTACAAGAAACTGGAATTCTGTAAATGTTTGCTTCATAATAATAGTTTCAAAAGTATGGCTTGCTATCTCATTGGGTAATGAGGTAATCATTGCTAATACAAGCAATACTACATGGAAGCCTAATAATACTTTCACTGTGAATTATGCTCTTTAACTGGCATTTTAAACTGCTAGTTGATTACCCAACAGAATAATCAGTTTCTATGACTTTTTGATTTGGGCAACTGCTATAGGAAAAATGTTGCTTAAACTTGAAAGTGTAGAAAAGGCTTGCAAGGATGTTGCTGGGGTTGGAGACTTGAAGCCTGTGTAGAGAGGCCGAGGCTGTTTTCCCTGGAGTTTGAGGCTGAGGGGTAACCTTTATAAGCTTATGAAGTCATGAGGGATGTGGATAGGGTGAATAGCCAAAGTCTTGACCTCCAAGTGGGGGAGTCCAAAACTAGAGGGCATGGGGGTTAAGGTGAGGAAAGATTTTAAGAGGGCTTTAAGGAACAGCCTCTTCTTGCAGCAGATGCTGTGTATGGAAAAAGTTGCTGGAGGAATTAGTGGATGCTGGTACAATTGCACCATTTTAAAAGGCATATGGATGGGCATGTGAATAGGAAGGATTTTGTGACATGGGACTATATTAAGATATCTGGTTAGTATGGATGAATTAGATGGATCTGTTTCCATGCTGTCTGATGTTTTGACTTGGTTTTTCACAACTCCAATTTACCATCTTTCTCCTGCTGAGGTGAATGTGTTGGAAGGGTCAAGAGGAAGTTTACAAGAATCTTCCCAGGGATGAAGGGCTTTTCATGAACTTGAAAGGTTCAGAAAAGATTAACAAGGATGTTGCCAGGGTTGGAGGACCTGCGCTACAGGGGGAGGCTTGAACAGGCTGGGGCTGTTTTCCCTGGAGTGTCGGAGACTGAGGGGTGACCTTTTATAGAGGCTTACAAAATTGAGGGGCATGATAGAATAAATAGACAAGTCTTTTTCCCTGGGGTCGGGGAGTCCAGAACTATAGGCCATAGGTTTAGGGTGAGGGGGGGGGGGAAGGTATGAGACCTAAGGGGCAACTTTTTCTGTGTGGCATATGTATGGAATGAGCTGCCAGAGGATGTAGTGGAGGCTTGTACAATTACAACACTTGAGGCATTTGGATGGGTATATGAGTAGGAAAGGTTAGGAGGGATATAGGCCGGGTGCTGGCAGGTGGGACTAGATTGGGTTGGGATATCTGGCCGGGTTGGACCGAAGGGTCTGTTTCCATGCTGTACATCTGACTCTGACTCCATCTGTACTCCATGGAGTTCAGTAGGATGAGGGTGGTGGGGGAGCATATCTGTAATCTAGGTTTCAATGAGACCTGGAAAGAGGTAGATGTGGAAAAGACATTCCTGCTAGTAGGAGAGACTAAGATCTGAGGACCCTACTTCCATGAAGGGGGTGACCATTTTAGACAGATAAGGAATTTTGTCAGGGTGGTGAATCTGTGGTCCTCACTGCTGCAGAGGGCTGTGGAAGTGAAGTCATGGTGTGTTTAAGATTGGGATTTTTCCTTTGGGAGAAGGCAGGGGAATGTGGTTGATAAACAGACCAGCCTTGATTGAATGATGGGGCAGCCTTGATGGGCTGAATGGCCTAATTTGGCTCCTAATACCTTGTAGTGTATTATCTCCATACTTTCTCATTAAACTGCTCTTTGGAAACTTCAGTTGTCAATCTCCACCAAATGTGCCCCTAAGTCGCAAATTGACTTGTAGTAACTATTTCAAAAAATTACTCCACCAATAAAGAGAATTTGACTTTGGCTGGTTATAAACAATCCATGATTCTGGTGTCTGTCTTGCACATACAGATGACTTTTCTCCTCTTCCCATAGAAGTAATGGATGTGTGGTGTTAAAATCCAAATTGAAATTACACCTTTATCAATGCAGCTCCTCTTCAAAGAAGTTGGCATTTTTTGTATTCTATACAAGAAAGGCATGGTATACTGTCAAAAAATGGGTTTGATTTGTAAGTGGCTGTTGACAGCATCCATTTATTAAATCCCTCATTAAATTGAGATTTAAACAAGTATTTTAATTAAATATGCAAATACTGTCCCAATCAACTGGATCTGCTTCCAAGTGCTCTACACTTATCCTCTTCAGTGATGTTTATCCATTGTGTAAAGGACTTGAGGTAAACTAGTTGGGGTTATCTGTGCGTACCAAAGAAATTGACTTCAAGCTGGATGCAACAACTGTCAGATTTTTTGGGCCCACTATGAACTTTAATAACAAATGAGGCTGATATAGAAGGATTAATTGCTTAGTCTTTAATCTTGCAGATGGGTAAAGGCTCCTTCAAGTATGCCTGGGTGCTGGATAAACTGAAGGCTGAGAGGGAGCGTGGTATTACTATTGATATTTCACTATGGAAATTTGAAACAACCAAATATTACATAACTATCATTGATGCACCTGGACACAGGGATTTCATAAAGAACATGATCACTGGGACCTCTCAGGTATGTGTATAAAAACAGTACCTTAACATAGTTCAGTGTGAGGGCCAAATGTTTAATGAGATTTGCACTCCTCTCCTTTTTTGGAAAGGAAGTATATGGAGGGCTTGAAAAGAAGCTATTATGGGACTGTTTAGGGACATAGTAATTCTGAAATGGCATAACTTTGGCACCTTGAGGCAACTGTTGTAAAACCTTCTGAACATATCATTCTTCCACTGTACTAAAGAACTGTACCAACTTACAAAGGCACTCTACACTCTGGATCACTGATCTGGGGTAGTATTTGAAACTTCCTCCCTTCATTTGAGTCTCCAGCCACATCCTTTCCTAATATTCTACTCATCAGAAACCAGTAAAATTGGAATTATTTTCATTACAATGTGGTGTTCTGTACTTTCCCCTTCCTGCAATGACATTTTAACTTGGCTATGTCATTGAAGCAATACTGTACTTCAGGGTTGTAACCCTCCTTTTATGATAAGGTATGCAATCTGTTTCTGTCTATTGATGACAGCCCTAACCCAATCTACAAACTGAATTTGTTTGCAGGCTGACTGTGCAGTGTTGATTGTGGCTGCAGGTGTAGGTGAATTTGAGGCTGGCATTTCAAAGAATGGACAGACTAGGGAACATGCACTCTTGGCTTTCACCTTGGGTGTGAAGCAGCTAATTGTTGGGGTCAACAAGATGGATTCCACAGAGCCTAACTTCAGCAGCAAGAGGTACGAAGAAATTGTGAAAGAAGTGAGTGCATACATCAAGAAGATTGGCTACAATCCTGCTGGGGTGGCTTTTGTACCAATTTCAGGATGGCATGGGGATAACATGCTGGAACCCAGCAAAAAAGTAAGTTAACATTTTTGTCAAGATCTGTGTCTGGTATTGCAGCTGCAGGACAGCTATTTGGTCCAAGATTGCTAATTACTGAGATTGACATCACTCACTTTATTCTGCTACAGAATGTTTTTAAAAGCAGTGTAAATACTTCATTGCTGAGAAATGAAGTAATTTTTGAATAGGAAAAACTTCCTGTGTCACCAAATTCCCTATACACCAGGCTTTACGTGAGCCTTGCTGTGACTATCTCTAGATATGAACAGTGTACCATAGTAAGTTATCTTGACTATTTGAACAATCCTTCTAGACAAAAGTCCTGTAATTAGATCTAAAGCTGGTTCTACAATTCTCTCAATCCTAGATCAGCAGCAACTTTTGTCTTTTGGATGATTTTGCAAAGCAGGGAGTGGACAATAAAGCCACTTCCCATCAGAGGGGATGAATCTGTTACAATGTGGCTTCATCAGATTTGTACTTGACTGCAAACAGATCCAGGGCTAACCTTGTATTTGGTCAGCTTGATCCCTTCTACTTTTGATCATCTTTGTTATGTAGATTTTTGTTTTAACAATTTTGAACCTGATTTGAAGATGTCTGTTGCAGTTCTAATCTCTAGCAGAATTTGTACTTTAAATTGCATTCCACTAAGAGCACTTTTGAAATAGTCTACATAATTAAAATGTGTTCTAATTTGGGTCTTCCAACTCTCTTCCTGTAATTTTGTGCATCTTGTATCATCTTTCAGATGCCCTGGTTCAAAGGCTGGAAAATGGACCGTAAAGAAGGCAATGCTGCTGGTACAACCCTATTGGAAGCTCTAGATGCTATCCTTCCCCCAACCCGTCCAACAAACAAGCCTCTTCGTCTCCCCCTACAAGATGTCTACAAAATTGGAGGTGAATTTCAATTCTATTGTGAACATTTA
This sequence comes from Chiloscyllium punctatum, assembly GCF_047496795.1. Classification (NCBI taxonomy): domain Eukaryota; kingdom Metazoa; phylum Chordata; class Chondrichthyes; order Orectolobiformes; family Hemiscylliidae; genus Chiloscyllium; species Chiloscyllium punctatum. The sequence goes on from NC_092750.1 coordinate 20,431,924, forward strand.
CATTGCAAATGCACTTCAAAAGTTAAATTCTAACATTTTTGTATGCAATCAGGGATTGGTACTGTGCCAGTAGGCAGAGTCGAGACAGGAATCTTGAAGGCTGGCATGGTGGTGACTTTTGCTCCTGTTAACCTCTCCACTGAAGTGAAATCTGTGGAGATGCACCATGAGGCTTTAGTAGAAGCTGTGCCTGGGGACAACGTTGGGTTCAATGTCAAGAATGTGTCAATAAAAGATATTCGACGAGGCAATGTGGCTGGAGATAGCAAGAATGATCCTCCTTTGGAATCAGGAAGTTTCACAGCCCAGGTGAGCAAGAAGTACATCACTGGCCTTAATTTACCATGTTGGTAGTTGACCATAACTTGCAGTGCTGCTTGGGAGCTGTAGTACATCAGCCTGTCAAGTCTGCTACATCCTCAGGTGCTGATCAGCTTGCTGTTCCTATTTTGTATGATCTTAGTGAGAGTGAGGTAGATTCTTTTGATTAAAGACCCAAATCTGTGTGCTTGGTGAAATGTTATGGCCATTGACTGTGTGGTTCTGGTAAACTTGCCTTGACTGTGTAGTTAGATTTTTAGTTTGGCAGATGTCACAAGGTGACAACTCTAATGGCTTCCTGGAATCACAATTAACATCCAGAAATTGGCAACTGTGTTTCTTGAACTGAAGTGCAGTGGTGAAAGGTCTTCTTCTACTGTGACCTGAACTAAGTGTACAAACCTGGATTGCAGACTTTTAATTCCTTTTCTAGTGATCCCTGAAAGGCAAAGCCTAAACTCTCTCTCTCCTGGAAGTGCTTTCTTTTATCTCCCACACTCAGGAGATTGTTGCATCCTCAACAGAATCTGGCCCCTTCATCTCTCTGACCACAGGACTACACTTCAATTTTGGCATTGCATCCTTTAAGTATTGAAGGCTCTTTGACACTCTCTCTTCCTCTGCATGAAGTAGAAGGCCCACAATGAATTATTGTTAGTATTTAAATTCCCAAACATCACTTTTAGTCTAACAGGCATTAACCTTGATGACCAGTTTGTCACTTGGAAATCATCCACTGTTATGACAGCAACTAATCAGCCCAAGATAACACCAGAACTTATTGGAGTTAGTGTTGAAGGGGAAATAGCATAGCTATGGATCCAAAAGGAACAAACTAAAACTAGTCAGATCTACATACTGCCAGTTAGAGCAGTAGACTGTGAAATGGAAGCCTGTGTGACAGGATGTTGATTTCCAAGTATTGACATTGTATCCTGAACTGCAATTTAAATCTACCTGCTATAGGTGTCAGAGTATTCCAAACCTCCAATCTAAAAATACAGCATTGATGTTTCAAGTGTGTACCTAAACTTGATACACACTGCAGAGGTATCTGTGCATCTTGCTAGCAGAAGTAATGGATTTTAAATCTTGATTTTAGACTTTCAAATGTTTTTAAAATAAGCACTTCTAGCTGTCTCTGATCTTTAGATTGCCAGATGGAGGTGCCACTGAATTCTGTACTAATTGGACTGTAATTTTCCAGGTGATCATCCTAAATCATCCTGGACAGATTAATGCAGGCTACTCACCTGTTCTAGACTGCCACACTGCACACATTGCCTGCAAGTTTTCAGAACTCAAGCAGAAGATAGACCGTCGATCTGGCAAGAAGCTGGAGGACAACCCAAAGAGCTTGAAATCTGGAGATGCTGGCATCATTGTGATGATTCCAGGGAAACCAATGTGTGTGGAAACATTTTCTGAATATCCTCCCCTTGGTGAGAATGTAATTTTTCTCTCTCCTACCATCAGCTTGAATATAGCTAACAAGTAGCTGGAATGCTAGATAACAATACTTCTGAAGTATTTATTGTATAAGTTTTTTTGATCCACCCCTGCACTTCCTAGGGTCTAGAGAAACTCATTCCTAGGTGCCATATTCTCTACTTACCACCTCTTCTGCCCACCAACACCCCCCCCCCCCCCCCCCCCCCCACCCCTCCCCACCTCCAACCTGGTGTGTTTGCATCAGAGCTTGCTTGCTTCCCCTTCCTCCATGGGATCTGTGAACTTTTTTGCTCTAACTGAAGCAGAAGGGAACATCCCATCATAGAGACATCACTCGCCTTGTGGTGAATGGACTTGGCTTGAAGTGCCCTTGTCCTAAAGTTGGACACTTGTGCTCCTCTTAATCCCATCCACCTTCTTAGATCTGCTGGATTGCAAGATAATGCTATCCGCTCCAAAGCTGCTGATATGGCACTCATTCTCTGATCTGAGGGATGGGTGATGCATGTAATATCAAACATGACTACACTCTCTATCAGTCTCTGGCTGGACTATGTCCACATTCCCTTTTCAGAGCCCCAATCCACCATGTCAATTGCTGCCTCAGGAGGCTTTTTCCTGTGTGCAGGTGAACTTCCTGTTTATTTTTTCCCCACTACTGCCTAACTGTGGTAGTGCTTAATTTTTCCCCAAGCACCAGTGTGGGTGTGACAGTGAACAAAGGCTTATACATTCCTCCTATTACTAGTACCATGAGGTGCCTGGCAGGTGAATCTAATTCACCCACCATAGTCCCCTCCAATAGGATTTTTCATTTTGTCTCTGGGTAATCAGACCAGGCCCTATTCTTATACCCTCCCTCTTGAGGTGCTGTCCTTTGTTCTTTCCCTGTAGCTCTGCAGATGTTCCCCCTTGAACATTTGATTTGTCCCTGCCTTCATTATAGTGGTTTATTCCAGTCCTAACATCTCATAAGAATGGGACTGTTCTCTAAAATGGAACAGTCTATTTAGTCCATCAAGACTGTGTGCCTACACTAACTTGCCTCTACACCATCTATATTCTCTCTTCCCTACCAATTCATATCTGTGAAGGTGCCTCTGAACATTATTATATCTACCTCCAGCAGTGCATTCCAGGCAAATACTACCTCTTCAATTTAAAGAAACTTTCCTCTCTTCCTAACTTTAATTTCTACCCTGGGATAAAGACTTCAATTACCCATTCTGCCATTCCTCAAATTTTAAGCTTCTATCAGGTCACCTGTCACTTTTTTCCAGTGAAAACAAGTTTATCTAATCTCTACTCCATAGCTAATGCTTTCCAAACAAGGTGCAAACATCCTGGTACTGTCTCCATCATCTCCCCACCCTACTGGTGTACCAGAGCTGTATATAATCAGTGTGTCCTAACTAAAGTACATGTTGCAGAAACATGCCATGCTAATTTCCATACACTTTTTTTTTGTTTCACTGGGCAGAAGCCCTTCAGGATTCTTGAAGGGCTTATGCCCAAAACATTGATTCTCCTATCTGACCTGCTGTGCTTTTTCAGCTCTGATCTCTAGCATCTGCAGTCCTCACCTTTTTTTACTTTTGTTTCACTACCAAGAATGGATACTCTTAATATCTTTGGCTTTCTAGGAAAGAACAATTTTTTTTAATGGTTTTGTCCATGCTTAGTATTGAGTGGGATAAAGTTGAATTCTTTTTGTTGCAGGTCGTTTTGCAGTACGGGACATGAGGCAGACGGTTGCTGTTGGAGTGATCAAGGCAGTAGATAAAAAATCTGCTGGGCCTAGTAAAGTGACTAAGTCAGCTGCAAAGGCTATGAAAAAGTAACTGCCTCAATCAAATGTAGAGATGGCATCAAACCAATTGGACAATAAAATCACTAACCAGTCACCCTGTTTATTTGAATTTGTCCTTGACCATCTAGGATGTTGGTTTGCAGGCTGCTTTAATGGGCATTACTGACAGTCAGCATTATTACCCTTTCCCAACAGGCTCCTTCCTTTAACTCCTAGCCTTACAGCTAGGCTAATATTCTGGATTAGTGGTGCTAGAAGAGCACAGCAGTTCAGGCAGCATCCAAGGAGCTTTGAAATCTGTTTTGGGCAAAAGCCCTTCATCAGCCCTTCCTGATGAAGGGCTTTTGCCTGAAACGTCGATTTCGAAGCTCCTTGGATGCTGCCTGAACTGCTGTGCTCTTCTAGCACCACTAATCCAGAATCTGGTTTCTAGCATCTACAGTCATTGTTTTTACCAGCTAGGCTAATATTCAGAGAGCCCACTTGTTCACCAAGTCCTTTCTTAGAAAATGCTGGCCTACTTGACTCCAGACCCACAGCAATATGATTCTTGACAAATTCCAGCCTAACCAGTAGTACCTACATGAAACCTATGGAATTACATGTGCTGATATGATAGAATCAAATGGATTTTGACATGGGGCTGCCTTAATCAGACTGATTTGAAATTTCCAGTTTACAAACTTAATTCTTCTGTGGTATCAAGATGGAATTTGAACCCATACTCCAGGACATGTAATGCAGGTTAATCAGCCTCTGACCAAGGGTACTGTATAGGATGATTCTAAATGGGGTGTCCCCAAATGATTATGCTATTGGCTGAGGGATGAATTTGCTCCCCTAACTTAACATTTCCCTTCAATTTTAAGTTCTTTTTCCAGCCTAAATTATTAAGGAGTCAAACTAACTGGGCTTTCTGCGGTGAAGTTGTAAACAATAAGACTTCAAATCCTATTAGAAATAAGGATGGAGTTTTAATTTAATGAGGAAAAACCACCTCCAGGTTCTGCATAAAAAGTTCAAGGTGAGAAATTTGAAGCAGTTGGTTAGAATCTTGGCTCTGCAAGCCATTGGTAGGCTTTCCTTTTTGACCACTGTTTTCAGTGGTGCAGGGGAACCAGGGTGGTAGTGAGGAAGATCCCAATCTGGGATTGATACAGTTGGGAACAAATTCAAACAGTCAGGGAAAGCAGGGACAAAGCAGAGGGGGAAAAAGTAGGACTGATAAATGCAGTTAGATTTATTTCAATGCAAAGGCCTAACAGGGAGGGCAGATGCACTCTGGGCACAATTAGGAACATGGGACTGGGATATCATAGCAATTACTGAAACATGGCTCCGGGATGGGCAGGACTGGCAGCTTAATGTTCCAGGATACAAATGCCACAGGATGGACAAAGGGAGGCAAAATAGAAGGGGTGGGGGGGGGGCATGGTGTTTTTGATAAGGGATAACTGTACTGAAGGAGGCTATTCCTAGAAATTATTTGGGTGGAACTGAAATAAGGGATCATCTTTATTGGGATTGCATTATAGACTCCCTAATAGTCAAATTTAATAAAACAATTGTAAGGAGATTGGTTATCTGTAAGAATAATAGTGTGGTTATGGTGGAGGATTGTCTTTCCAAACATAGACTGGGACTGCCACAGTGTTAAGGGTGCAGATGGAGCAGAATTTAACTGTATACAAGACAATGTTCTGATTTCAGTATGTGGATGTACCTACCAGAGAAGGTGCAAAGCTTGCTCTTGGGGAAATAAGGCAGAGTGGGTGACTGAGGTGTCAGTGGGGGAGCACTTTGGGGCCAGCAAACATAATTCTATTATATCTAAAAGTGGTGGAAAAGGGTGGACCAGATCTAAATATTGAAGTTCTAAATTGGAGAGGCCAATTTTTGCCTGTATTAGACAAGAACTTTCAAAAGCTGGTTGGGGGCAGATGTTCACAGGTGAAGGGAAGCCTTCAGGAATGACAACCAGAGTCCAGAGAAATTATACTTCTGTTTGGGTGAAAGGAAATGCTGGATGGCTAAAGAAATTGACTTTTTTTAAAAAAAGGCACCTGTTGACAGTTTATAGACAGGATAGATCGAGTGAATCCTTGGCACATTAAGGCAGTAGGAGTATGCTAAGAGGGAAATCAGGAGGGCAAAAAGGGGACATGAGTGAGCTTTGGAAGTAGACAAAGAAGTTAGGGGCAAAAGAGTAACTAGGGAGACAATAGGGCCTCTTAATAATCAGCAAGGTCTCCTTTCATGTGGAGATGGAGATACTAAATGAGTATTTTCCACCTGTATTTATAAAAGGACATGGAAGATATAGAATGTAGGGAAATAGATGGTGACATCTTGCAAAATCCCCATTAGAGGAGGACGTGCTGGATGTCTTTAATGCATAAAGGTGGCTAAGCCCCTAGGACCTGATGGGTGTATCCACAAACTCTGGGAAGCTAGAGAAATGATTGGGCCTCTTACTGAGATTTGTATCATCGATAGTCACAGGTGAGGTGCTGGAAGACTGGAGGTTGCCTAACATGGTGCCACTGTTTAAGAAGGGTGGTAAGGACAAGCCAGGGAACTATAGACCAGTGAGCCTGATGTTGGTAGTGGGCAAGTTGTTGGCAGGAATCCTGAGGGACAGGGTGTACATGTATTCAGAAAGGCAAGGACAGCTTAGGGATAATCAACATGGCTTTGTGGGAATCATCAATCTCAAACTTAATTGAAGTAACAAAGGATTGAGGGCAGAGTGGTAGATGTGGTTTATATGGACTTCAGTAAGGTGTTAGACAAGGTTCCCCGTGGGAGACTGGTGAGCAAGATCAGATCTCATGGGATACAGGGAGAATTAGTCATTTGGATACAGAACTGGGTCAAAGATAAAGGTGCTGGAGGGTTGTTTTTCAGACTGGACGCCTGTGACCAGTGGAGTGCTACATGGATCTGTGCTGGGTCTGCTATTTTTAATCACTTACATAAATGATTTGGATGTGAGCATAAAAGGTATAGTTAGTAAGTTTGCCAATTTTTATACCAGAAGTGGAGGTGTAGTGGACAGCAAAGGGTTACCTTAAATTACAATGGGATCTTGATCAGATGGGCTGAGAAGTGGCAATGGCGTTACATTTACATAAATGAGGTGCTGTATTTTGGGAAAGCAAATCTTAGCAAGACTTACACACTTAATGGTAAGGTTCTATGAAGTGTTGCTGAACAAAGACCTTGGAGTGCAGGTTCATCACTCCTTGAAAGTGGAGTCGCAGGTAGATAGGATAGTGAAGGCATTTTGGTATGCTTTCCTTTATTGGTCAGAGTATTTGAGTACAGGAGTTGGGAGATCATGTTGCAGCTGTGCAGTACATTGGTTAGGCCACTGTTAGAATATCACGTGCAATTCTGGTCTCCTCTTGCTTCTAACTGTGTCTCTAACAGATCCATTTGATCTGATAGGATTTGCAACCAACAGCACTTATTGTATATTATATCTGCAGTAGCCCTTTAAAGAGTTTAACTCCCACATCTGACAAGAAGTGCATATCACTCTACTAAAGGCCATTTTTGCTCCTTCACAATCTACAGATCCAGAAAATAACTCTTATGCTCTTGCTACACTCCATGTGCATTCTTTGTTCTTCTCCCTTTTAAAACTGTTGTTGTTGTTTTGACTTTGGGGAAAAAAAAGTTCCAAAACAATGCAACAGCATATAAAACAGTAATTGCTGCTCCTGGAATTTGAGGAAATCACCTCCAACACCTAAAATACCTCAAAGGAGCAGGTGTTACAGCCAGAAATTCTTCCCATCCTCCATTGTGAAACTTGAAAGGGTTCAGAAAAGATTTACAAGGATGTTGCCAGGGTTGTAGGGTTTGAGCTATCGGGAGAGGTTGAATAGGTTAGGCTGTTTTCCCTGGAGCACCGGAGGCTATGGGGTGACTTCAGTTGTTTATAAAACCATGACTGGCATGGATAGGGTAAATAGTCAAAGTCTCTTTACTGGGTGGGTGAGTTCAGAACTAGAGGGCATAGGTTTGGGGTGAGGGGAAAGGTATAAAAGACCTAAGGGGCAACATTTTCACTCAGGGTGGTACGTGTATGGAATGAGCTGCCAGAGGATGTGGTGGAGGCTGGTACAATTGCAACATTTAAGAGGCATTTGGATGGGTATATGAATTGGGAGTGCTTGAAGGGATATGGGCTGGGTGCTGGCAGGTGGGACTAGATTGAGTTGGGATATCTGGTCAGCATGAACAAGTTGGACCAAAGGGTCTGTTTGTGCTGTACATCTGACTGAGGTTAAGATATCTGGGCTTCTGAATTACTCAATTACCACAACACCAACATCTTCCCATATCTCTACCTGCTGTTTGCATTTTCGTATTCCAGTCTGCAATTAGTGAAACGTTTGGCTCAAAGGCTTTAATATAAAATCAGAGCATTCTTTAAAATGGCAGCCAGGCTACATGGTCACCTGATGGTAATCTTATGGACATTGGCTGGTTGTGTCTATTCCTAGCCTATCGTTAAAATCTGCTGTGATCTGGGGTTGTTCTTGTAAATTGGGAGGGGCCAGTATTAGACGTGCAATGAAACCAGGAAAGGTACTCCTTATTTCATTTGAGTAATGGAAACCACAATTCTGATATAACTGAAAAAGACATAGCTTCATAAACATCAGTTCAATGGCATTGCCAATTAGTCTTTAAGACACCATAAGGGTTTCTTCCAAGAGCAAGACTATTGCTATTTGCACCTGTTATTTTGAAAATCAATTGGGATGGGAGTTTACAGATGGATTGTCATCTGCCATGTTTTCCAGGAATTGTAGTTGGAGCCATTGCTTAGTGTTTGTTATTTATTGTTACAATCCCTGTGGCTATGATTATCCTAAATAACAAATTTTCATTAAACTAAAACGATGAGTCAAGCATTGCGGTCAAGTGAGGATAATACACAGAAGGTGCTCTTATCTAACTTTTAATGCAGTTAAGATGCATTTTGCAGTGCTCTCAATGCACTTTGGGATGGACCAGTCCAAAATAACATCAGGTTCAATTCTCCTGACTTTACTGGGTGAAAACTTCCAGTGTCCTTTAAAATGTGTTTTTTTTCCAATTTTTGCTGGAAATTCTGCTTGATAAATCCAAGTTGACTTTTTCTCTTGCACAGGCAATGATCTCTTGTAGCATTCCTCCAGGGTTATTAGCACAAAGCAGTCATTCTGCTTTTTTCTCCACTGTAGCAGCTGCTTTGCCCTGTCTTACAAACAGCTGTCCCTTTATCTGCATTATTGCTTGAAGGTGTGAAAAATCACTTGATACTTCATTAAGTCTTTGTTTCCTTGGTGTGAAACTGCCCAGAGAGGCATATCTCTGAGCTGAAGTTCTTCCAGAATACAGTCTTTATCTTGAATTGAAAGACAGTAATTTTGTAAAAATCCATCTTCCTTGAAACAACCAGTCACTGCATCACGTTTTTTGATTTGCCCCAGTTTGATGGGTAATTTGTGTTGGGTTTCCCAACTCACCCCATCTCATGTGCTCCCTTTCACTCAGCCGGCTTCTCAATTTGTTGCAAATTTAATTTACAAAGGATACCTCCTTCATGGATAACTTTCTGTCAGAGCAAATGACCCAACTCAAGATCAAGGTTAATGGTGAGCTTTTATATTTAAGAATGAAAAATATTTGCAGTATGTATAGGTTAAAGATGGGAAGCAAGTCCAAAAGAGACATCTTTTAAAAATGCGAAGCAATCTTCTTGTTGTTCGTGAATAGATAATGGAAATTGGAGCAATTGATTTGTAATTTGATTTTGTAGGTTAGCTGAAACTCTTGTCCTGTTTCCTTTTGTTTGGCTTCTACCACAGAGGGTTCTTTATCCACAACCTACTGGCAATTGGTGGGTGGCTCTTTGACTGACTTTCATAGCACACAGGTGCTTTGACCCATTATAGTACCCCTGCTGACGAACGCACTCAAACCAGGCTTGCAACTGGCTTTGAACCCCTGTCCTTGTGAATTCTTGAAAGTGGAAAGCAAAAACATCTCTTGCACAGACTACTGCATGATCACTCATCACAATCTGTGATATTTATGGGAGATTACAAGTCAATTTGCAGTACATTTCTCCCTTTGAATCTTCCTTGACACCTTCAGATGTGACATTCCAGATATCCTCTACAAATTTCTATCATCTTTTGGCTGTATCTCTTTAGAAACATTGTTTTAATTAGAAGTTCATCAGAGGTGTCCAAGGTTGTGCGCTATTCTAATGACTTCTTACATGATCTAGATTTTGTTAATTCACCTGGCAGGTCAAATTTCTTAGCCAGCCAAGAAAGGCAGACAGTTATAAAATATCCTTTTTATGCATGCAATTGTGATTGGTTTTTCTAGTGGTTGTCCAGTATTTTACCCTCCTCCCAATAGAACATAGAACATAGAACATAGAACAATACAGCACAGAACAGGCCCTTCGGCCCACGATGTTGTGCCGAACTTTCTATCCTAGATTAAGCACCCATCCATGTACCTATCCAAATGCCGCTTAAAGGTCGCCAATGAATCTGACTCTACCACTCCCACGGGCAGCGCATTCCATGCCCCCACCACTCTCTGGGTAAAGAACCCACCCCTGAAATCTCCCCTATACCTTCCACCCTTCACCTTAAATTTATGTCCCCTTGTAACACTCTGTTGTACCCGGGGAAAAAGTTTCTGACTGTCTACTCTATCTATTCCTCTGATCATCTTATAAACCTCTATCAAGTCACCCCTCATCCTTCGCCGTTCCAACGAGAAAAGGCCGAGAACTCTCAACCTATCCTCGTACGACCTACTCTCCATTCCAGGCAACATCCTGGTAAATCTTCTCTGCACCCTCTCCAAAGCTTCCACATCTTTCCTAAAGTGAGGCGACCAGAACTGCACACAGTACTCCAAATGTGGCCTAACCAAAGTCCTGTACAGCTGCAACATCACCTCACGACTCTTGAATTCAATCCCTCTGCTAATGAACGATAATACTCCATAGGCCTTCTTACAAACTCTATCCACCTGAGTGGCAACCTTCAAAGATCTATGTACATAGACCCCAAGATCCCTCTGTTCCTCCACCTGACCAAGAACCCTACCATTAACCCTGTATTCCGCATTCTTATTTGTCCTTCCAAAATGGACAACCTCACACTTGGCAGGGTTGAACTCCATCTGCCACTCCTCAGCCCAGCTCTGCATCATATCTAAGTCCCTCTGCAGCCGATAACAGCCCTCCTCACTGTCCACAACTCCACCTATCTTTGTATCATCTGCAAATTTACTGACCCACCCTTCGACTCCCTCATCTAAGTCATTAATAAAAATTACAAACAGCAGAGGACCCAGAACTGATCCCTGCGGAACTCCACTTGTAACTGGACTCCATGCTGAATATTTACCATCTACCACCACTCTCTGACTTCGACCGGTTAGCCAGTTTTCTATCCAATTGGCCAAATTTCCCTCTATCCCATGCCTCCTGACTTTCCGCATAAGCCTACCATGGGGAACCTTATCAAATGCCTTACTAAAATCCATGTACACTACATCCACTGCTCTACCCTCATCCACATGCTTGGTCACCTCCTCGAAGAATTCAATAAGACTTGTAAGGCAAGACCTACCCTTCACAAATCCGTGCTGGCTGTCCCTAATCAAGCAGTGTCTTTCTGAAATATTAAGCAAATATTACTGAAATATTAAGTGGCTATTCATCCCATCTCCGTTGCTCTTCTGCATAATTACCCCCACTGACACACTGCAGAAGAGACTCCTTAATTGTTAGGGGTTTGGCCATCCTAAGAGCATGAAATTCATTCTTAGAGGCTAGTCCACAATGGTGCACACCTGAGCTAGGTCATGGATTCAAACTCTCTTCTAGAAACTTGACATGTCTTTGTTCCAATGAAGTGGAATTGTGGATTCTGAGTACTACAATGTTAGAAGTGATGCTCATCAACTGTGACATGAGCAAAAGTCTATCTATGTTCTTATATATATTGCAAACTAATGGGGTTGTTCAAGATTACAGATGTCCTTGATGTCCTGGCTAATATGTATCCTTTCACTAGCACCAGTAACAGATAATCTGGTCATTATCACTTGCCACAACAAGGAGCCCACAAACAAATCATGGTTAGGGAATTCCTGCACATTTACATTTGGGGTGACAGTGACCCAGTGGTTAGCACTGCTGCCTCACATTGCCAGGAACCCAAGTGCAATTCCAGCCTCAGGCAACTGTCTGTGTGGAGTTTCCACATTCTCCCTGTGTCTGTGCAGGTTTCCTCCCACAGTCCAAAGATGTGCAGGTTAGGTGGATTGGCCATGGGAAATGCAGTGGTACAGGATGGGATGTTCTTCTGGACTCAATAGGCTGGCCACCTGCCACACTGTAGGGGTTCTATGATGTACGTGGGTGGGAGTGAATTTCCTGCAAAAGGATGCACTGAGCTCATGAAGGATGAAAGTGATGCTTGAGCAATTCATGCTTATCACATTATGTGAAGACTTCAAATCTGCAAATAATTACACAAAGACAAAAGGGCAGTATGTATACTGGGTTTCAGAAAAACATCTAGATGAGGCTTTTGAAGTATCAAAAGGTCTAATATTTGCATAGTTAAATGGATAATGGAACTGAGAGGTCAGATTGATTAATTAATTTCGATTGAAATTTTGATTTGAAAATTTGCAACTGGGGGATTGGGAGAAAATTGGTTGCAAGCTAAACGGATAGCTTGTGCATAAATGAGCAAAAGGTAACAACATTAATACCAGATGTTGACCTGTGCTTGGAATGTGCTCTGCAAAGTATAGAGATGGGGTTATTAAGTCTGTAGATGAGTTTTTGAGGTAAACTATGATGTTACTAGACTCTAATCATGTATCAGTCTTCCATTAAGAAGTTGGATCCTGCACAGCCTGGAGCAAGCTGCTGTGTCGCCTTGCTTATGGTATAATTAACATTATTGAACTGTAACTGACAAGTTAGGCTGGAGCTTTTATGATGACATGAGTAACTCACTCTCTAACAAACATTGATGGAGGTAAATCCTTTTTACATAATTTTTAGCAAAGGAAGAATTTACTTAATTTCAGTAGATGAATTCAGATTGGTAAATTGGTATTCAGAAGGAACTTGCTGACTCTATTCTGGGCACTGTGTTCAGACATTTATTCCCTGAGTTTCATCTATAAATATAGGGAAGAGAAAGGCAAGTTGCATAATATGTAATCATTCCTCAGTTCTCTGAAGAAGTTTAGAATAAATGGGTGTCTACGTGTGGTTCTGAGATGGTGGTTTCCTGGTTCAGTCCCTTTTTAGTTGGTATTTGGAGCTGTGCAGATGGCATTGTAATTGTTCTTGGCATCCTTTAGCAGGCAAAAAAAAGTGGGGCAGAGAAATAGACTTCCATTTTCTGCCTGATCCAACATAACTTGATGAGGAAACATAGAATGCTGGGAGAAATTCAGCAAATAGAGTCATAGAATTGTACAGCACAGAAACAGACCCTTCAGTCCAACTCATCTATGCAGACCAGATATCCTAAACTAATCTCGTCCCATTTGCTAATACTTGGCCCATATTCCTCTATATTTTTCCAATTCAAATACACATCCAGATACAACATTTTAAAGGTAATTGTAGCAGCCTCCACCAATTCCTCTGGCAGCTCATTCCATACATGCACCACCCTCTACATAAAAAATGTTGCTCCTTAGGTCCCTTTTATAACTTTCTTCTCTCACCTTAAATCTATGCCCTCTATTTCTGGATTCCCCCACCCCAGGGAAAAGACTTAGGGTAAATAGACAATCAATGCCCTTCGTGATTTTATAAACTTCTGTAAGGTCATCCCTCATCCCCCAACGCTCCAGGGAAAACAGCCCAGGCGTTTCAGCCTCTCATAGTTCAATCCTCCAACCCTGGCAACATCCTTGTAAATCTTTTCTGAATCTTTTCAAGTTTCACAACATCCTTCCAATAGGAGGGAGACCAGAATTGCTAATGGTTTTGCACACCGTTCTGGAAATATCTGTGGAGAGCAAAATGGTCTCAAAATGGTTTTGAGTCCAGAGTGAATGTTCTTTCAAACCCATACATAAAATGTTAACTCTGTTTCTCTTTCCACAGGTGCTGCCAGACCTGCTGAGCTTCTCAAGTATTGTGTTTGTTTCAGGTTTCCAGAATTTGCAGTATTTTGCTTTTACTTGATAGGGAATGATGAAGCTTTGTGTGAATGAATAGTCCTTTAACACTGACAATGTTTTTCAGTTCTGGTCTAATTAGTCTTAGGGGAGTAAACTGTTGAAGCTCACTGCTTTTCTAAACTAAAAATCTGAAGTTAACTGGGAAAGAAGCTAAAAATGATATCTTGGCTGCTTTAAGTTACTTGAGCATACTAGTACTATCTCTACATGGATTATAGAGAAACATCCTGTCATGTGAAAACCTTCATCCAGGAGCTAAGGTAGTCCCTTGATATCTCAGTGTGAGAATGTAGATTGATTTTAAACAAAACACAGCTGGGAGACAAGTGCTTTCTGAAATAGAATCTGTACAGCGTAGGTTGAATGACCTGCTTCCTATCAAACCATGCCTACCCTCTAAAGTATATCTCACCCTTATCCATGCATTTCCCATGGCTTATCCATCTAGCCCAGACATCCCTGGACACTATGGGCAATCTAGCACAGCCAGTCCACCTGATCTGCATATCTTGGGGCTATGGGAGGAAACTGGAGTACCCATACACTGGGAGAATATGCAAATTCTACATAAACAGTCACACAATACAGGGTGGAATTAAACTTGAGTCCCTGGTACTGTGAGGCAGCAGTGCTAACTACTGAGCTACCATGCCACCCCAAAACGCTGATGCCTCACCTGGAATATGTTTTTTTTGTCAGGTCACCAAACCCAATGACTCTTTCAGTCTGTCAATTCAGAATAATTTCAAAGACAAGCTGCTTAGATAGAGAGATTCCATCTTGCACCATCCTAGGAGAGAGAGAAAGAGGCAGATCTCTCTAACTAGCAAATAGACTTCTATAAAGTAACTGGACCGCTTCAAAGTGCCATGCCTAAAGTTCCAGAAAAATCCTTTTGCAGAAACTATCATAGCTGCTGGAACTGACTTCAAATGTTAATTTGATTACTTCTGTAACAAGGAACTCCCACAGCAGGCCTCAACTGTATACCACAAAGTCATCTTGGGACAGTTTTTGGTTGCTCATCTATACTTGGTTTAATCCTTATCTGTAATTTCTTGTTGGCGACTTCATCCCTAAGGAAACTGTAATAATTCACGATGAATTAACCTTACAGAAGCTTGATTGTTGGCTTTAACATACATGGTTATAAATTTAAAAGGGTCACATGAATTAAATTACCCAATAGTTCACTGACAGTGGAGATGCTTACACTAGCTACAGTGACTCAATATTGAGTTTAAATACAGGGAATATTTACTGGGAAAAGAGATTCCAGGATTTGAAATTGATTTATCAAACCCAGTCTTCTTTCTTCCTTCTTCCTTTTGGAAGAAGTGTGTGAGAAAGTATTAATATCTACTGCATTCCCTTGTGTGGAGATGATTCTTGCTTTCCCTTGCGCCTTGAATAGTATGCTAGACCACAGCACTCTGATTCTAAATAAACAATGTGGTTTATAGTGAGTTGGTGGAAACCAATATCCACATGTGTATATGCTGAGGATAGATACTGTCTTAAAGTTACTGGAGTTAAAAATGCTCTCCCTCTACAAATTAAATGAAATGGCATGCATTTAAACTGGCAGCGTTTCCTGAAAGCTGTGATTGTTCACTTTTTAAAAAAAAGTCAAAGGGCAATTTCTTTCTTCAGGGTGGTGTAATTTTATGCAACAATAATCAGATCTGATTCAGTGCAGGTGCTGAAGTATGTTAAGCGATAAGCCCTTTGAGAAAATCAGATTGTTCCCAAAGGTCTTGATCTAACTGCTTGTTGGGCTCACGCCAGAACTCCACCCCACCCCACCCCACCCCTTCCCAAATCGGAATGGCCAATTTAAGGGAATTCATAACTTGCTTGGTAACAAAACCGAGATGTAAAATGACACAGACTGTAACATGCTCGCTTTTGCTTGCAGTCCAGAGTGGGAGAATTTCTTACCTCCAAGCTGTCAAAAGTAAGTCTAAACCTTTTTGGACATTTTCCTAGCTACCATCAGTTCTGAGGAAGGGTCACTGGGCCCGAAATGTTATCTGATTTCTCTCCACAGATGCTGCCAGATCTGCTGAGTTTTTCCAGCAATTTCTGTTTTTGGTTCTAAAACTGTGCATCCTCATTCACTCTGGTAATCCCCAACTGCAGGCATGAAAGGAATTAGGAGATACCTCCCAAACAAAATCTAGTTGATCACATCACAATCCCCTGTCGCCTCAGATTATCTATCAGGCATTGTTGGAACTTCCAAAAATTAATGTTATTTGTTCTATGGTTCCCTGGTTTGAGAGCATTAGCTTTTCCTTGAGGATTTGAGTCAATCTGGGATTTTGGAGGGACATTCATTCCAAACTAGTAATGCAGGAATGAGAATAGCTTCTTTCTACATCGGCATCTACAGGTCATGGTTCCAAATCCCTTCCTTGTGGAGTTTTGTGGATTTCCTCAGGAGACTGGCTACAGACTACTCTGATTACCTCATAAGGTTTCAACCAGAGCTAATGAGCTTCAAGCTCATTGCTGTCAAACTGGGTGGAGTAGTGTCACTTTTTCTGAGTGTGCTCATTGCAAACAGAGAACATCCTCTGCAGCTGCCTGGTAACCATGGGGTCATGTTATCGATGACTAATCTTTGTTGACAGACTATCTTCGTACACCTGTTCAAGAAAAGCAGATTGACCAAGCAGCTGTCTGAGGGTCAATAGGACACTTTCTTGAGCACGTTGTTTCCCAAATGTACGATTTTAAATGGCATTCTAAATGCACCCGCGTTTCTCGCCTAATCTTTTTAAAAAAAAACCTGCTTGTTGCCATGGTCTGTTGGTTTGAGTAAAAGAATGCCATAAATAAACATGATTGATTTATTTGTTATATGTTTCAGGCAACATGTGTGGGAGAATACAGATGTATTAATGAGGTTTTCCTAGCTACCATCATTGTATTGGATTGGTACTGCCTAGTGGTCAGAGTTCCATCAAAATCACTTATCATTGGGAATAAGAGTGGGCAGAGGTGGATCTGCAATACATGTACAAAGAAGGAAGAGGAAGTTAATGCAGTCCAGGGAATATAGTCTATATGGCCTACTATTAGGGAAGCAAGCGGACAGAGGTGGATCTGCAATACATGTACAGAATGGGAGGCGGATTTGTAGAGAGTCTCAGTTTGTAAGGACACAACAGTCACAATGTCAGGAAAGTTGACGGGCTAGTGAGTAACTGCTTTTCAGGAGAGTGTGGAAACAACTGGAAATTTAAAAAAAGTAAGCTTTTAAAAGTGATAAAGACTAATTTTATTACGAAGTGGCATTTGTTCCATAAATAATAAAAAGGAGAAGCCCTAAAACATGTCGTAACAATGGTAAGTAGTTGAGTAATCAACTGATGGCTTGCTGCTATCACAGGATATAGGAGTTTCTGGTTTCCAGTTTGACTCGGGATAAACATATCTGAAGCAGTGATGTAATGACTAGTAATCCACAATTCCAAGCTCACATTGTGCATCCCCACCATGGGCCATGGTGGAATTTGAATTCAGTAAATTTTATAAAAATGTTGATTGATGACCATGAAATGATCATAATGCCCATGTTATAAATCCATCTGGTTATAAGAGTCAAAGAGATGTACAGCATGGAAACAGACCCTTCGGTCCAACATGTCCAGGCCGACCAGCTGTCCCAACCCAATCTAGTCCCACCTGCCAGCACCCAGCCCATATCCCTCCAAACCTTTCCTTTTCATATACCTATCCAAATGCCTTTTAAATGTTGCAATTGTACCAGCCTCCACCACTTCCTCTGGCAGCTCATTCCATACACGTACCACCCTCTGTGTGAAAACGTTGCACCTTAGGTCTCTTTTATATCTTTCCCCTCTCACCCTAAACCTATGCCCTCTAGTTCTGAACTCCCTGACTCCAGGGAAAAGGCTTTGGCTATTTATCCTATCCATGCCCCACATAATTTTGTAAACCTCTAAGACCATCCCTCAGCCTCCGACACTCCAGGGAAAACAGCCCCAGTCTGCTCAGCCTCTCCCTGTAGCTCAAATCCTCCAACCCTGGCAACATTCTTGTAAATCTTTTCTGAACCCTTTCAAGTTTCACAACATCTTTCTGATAGGAAGGAGACCAGAATTGCACGTGATATTCCTACAGTGGCCTAACCAATGTCCTGTACAGCTGCAACATGACCTCCCACCTACTGTACTCAATACTCTGACCAATAAAGGAAAGCATATCAAACCCCTTCTTCACTATCCTATCTACCTGCGACTCCACTTTCAAGAAGCTATGAACCTGCACTCCAAGGTCTCTTTGTTCAGCAACACTCCCTAGGACCTGACCATTAAGTGTATAAGTCCTGCTCAGATTTGCTTTCCCAAAATACAGCACCTCACATTTATCTGAATTAAACTCCATCTGCCACTTCTCAGCCCATTGGCCCATCTGGTCAAGATCCTGTTGTAATCTGAGGAACCCTCTTCGCTGTCCACTACACCTCCAATTTTGGTGTCATCTGTAAACTTACTAACTGTACCACTTATGCTCGTATCCAAATCATTGATGTTAATTACAAAAAGTAGAGGACCCAGCACTGATCCTTGTAGCACTCCACTGGTCACATGCCTCCAATCTGAAAAACAGCCCTCCACCACCACCCTCTGTCTTCTATCTTTGAGCCAGTTCTGTATCCAAATGGCTAGTTCTCCCTGTATTCCATGAGATCTAAACTTGCTAATCAGTCTCCCATGGGGATCCTTGTCGAGCACCTTAGTGGTCCATATTGATCACATCTACCGCTCTGCCCTCATCAATCCTCTTTGTTACTTCCTCAAAAAACTCTATCAAGTTTGTGAGACATGATTTCCTATGCACAAAGCCATGTTCACTATCTCTAATCCATCCTTGCCTTTCCAAATACATGTACATCCTGTCCCTCAGGATTCCCTCCAATGACTTGCCCACCACTGAGGTCAGGCTCACGGGTCTATAGTTCCCTGGCTTGTCCTTACCACTCTTCTTAAACAGTGGCACCACGTTAGCCAACCTCCAGTCTTCTGGCACCTCACCTGTGAATATCGATGATACAAATATCTCAGCAAGAGGCCCAGCAATCACTTCTCCAGCTTCCCAGAGTTCTAAGGTACACGTGATCAGGTCCTGGGGATTTATCCATCTTTACCCATTTCAAGACATCCAGCTCTTCCTCCTCAGTAGTATGGACATTTTGCAAGATGTCACCATCTTATTTCCCTACGGACTATATGTTCCATATCCTTTTCCACAGTAAATACTAATACAAAATACTCATTTAATATCTTCCCCCATTTTCTGTGGCTCCACACAAGGGCCACCTTGCTGATCTTTGAGAGAAGGAAATCTGCCATCCTTATCTGGTCTGGTTTATACGTAACTCCAGGCCCACAGCAATGTGGTTGACTCTTAACTGTCTTCTGAAATGGCCCTGTCAATCAGGACAAATCCAAACTGATGAATTACTGCCCCTTTAGTCTACACTCATTCATCTGTAAGCAGATGGACAATGTCATCAACAGTGCGATCAAGCAGCATCTGCTCAGCAATAACCTGCTCAGTGGCACCCAGTTTGGGTTCCACCAGGACCACTCAGCGCCTGACCTCATTACAGCCTTGGTTCAAACATGGACAAAATAGCTGAATTCCAGAGGGGAGGTGAAAGTGATAGCCCTTGACATTCAGGCTGCATTCGACCAAGTGTGACATCAAGGAGACCTAACAAGATTGGAATCAATGGCTATCGGGGGACAATTCTCTATAGGTTGGAGTGATACCTAGCACATAGGAAGATGGTTGTGGTTTCTGGAGGTCAGTCATTTCAGTTCCAGGACTGTAGGAGTTCCTTAGGGTAGTGTCATAGACCCAAACATCTTCAGCTGCTTCATCAATGATCCTCCCTCCATCACAAGGTCAGAAGTAGGGGTGTTCGCCAAAGGTTGTATAACGTTCAGCACCATTTGTAACTCCTCAGAAACGGAAACAGTCCATGTCCAAACGCAACAAGACCTGGACAATATCCAGGTTTGGGCTGAGAAGTAACAAGTAATTTATGCCAAGTAAATGACAGGTAATGACAATCTCCTATAAGAGGCAATCTAACCACCACCCTTGACATTCAATGGTGCAACCATCACTGAATCTCCCACTATCAACATCTGGAGGGAGGTTTACCAATGGGTCATTGAGCTGAAGGTTGAGCTACAAATGGAGCAACACATCAGGGAGGGGAAGTTACCCAAGCACTTTTTTCCAAGAGGCAGTCACACCCCTTAGGATCAGGTCTTCTGATCTGGTCAGTAGACAAGAAAAAAGTGGTTTGGCTGCAAGTGAAGTATGTAAGGAGGCCTAGAAGACCAAACCCTGACAATTGTTTAATAGTTTATTGTTTAATAGGCTTGAAATTCCAATAGGAGCTGCAGGATGGATGAGCAAACTAGAAAGGGCACCATGGTATAGAAAAGGCAAAGATTTGACAGGTGGAGTATCAATTTGGCAGGTAGAAAAAGTAGAAAGGCAATATACGACCTAAGGGGGAGAGATTGCAAGACTCAGGGGTACAGAGAGATCTGGGTGTTCTGGTACATGAATCTCAAAAGATTAGTAAGCAGGAAAGCAAGTAATTAGGAAGATAAATGAAATAGTGCTTATTGTAGAATCCCTACAGTGTGGAAACAGGCTATTCGGCCCAACAAGTCCACACTGACCCTCCAAAGATTAACCCACCCAGACCCATTCCCCTACCCTATTACTCGATGTTTACCCCTGACTAATGCACCTCACTTACACATCCCTGAACATCACAGGCAATTTACCTAACCTGCACATCTTTAGGTTGTGGGAGGAAACCAGAGCACCCGGAGGAAATCCACACAGACCGCAGTGCTAACCACTGAGCCACCGTGCTGCCCCAAATGCGAGGGGAATACAATATATAAAAAGTAGGGAAATTATCGAGGAGGTTGGTGAGTCCACTTCTGGAATACTCTGCTGAGTTTTAGTCTCCTTATTTAAAAAAAAGATATAGTTTCTTTAGGAGCAGTTCAGTGAAGGTTCTCTTGACTCATTCCTGGGATGAAGAGCTTAAAGAGATGTTGAACAGGTTAGGCCTATATCCATTGCAGTTATAATAACAAGAGATGATCTTATTGAAAGAAATCAGAGATGATGAGAACGTTTTCTCTCAAAGTGTCATTAGGGTGTGGAATTCTCTTCCACAGATGGCAGTGGTGGCTGGGACTTTAGGTTTATCCAAGGCCGAGTTAGATAGATTTTGATCAGTAGGGAAGGCAAAGGTTATTGGGTGGAGAGTGAAGACTGGATCTGAGTCTACAGCCTGATCATCGTGATGTTATTGAATGGTGAAACAGATTCAAAAGACCACATAATCTCTCCTGCTCCCATCGTCCTACATTCCTATGTTCTTATATAAAGTTTGGTTTTAAGATCAATCAACTCCGGTTATTTTCAATTCCTTACAATTTAAGAGTGTAAATCTGTTTAATATTTAATGCTTGCCATGGTGCTTCATTGTCCAAAATGTTTCTGGCACAATATATCAACTCGTGGGATGGTGGGTGGGTGGGTGGGGTTTGGGTTGGGGTGGGTTGGGGGGTCTCATGTGCTATAGTGATAATGTCTCTACTTCTGAGCCTGGAGATCCAGGTTCAAGTCCGACCTGCTCCAGAAGTGTGTCATAACATCTCTGAACAAGTTGACTAGAAAATACTTATATGGGAAGACATCCTTTGGGCACCTAGTGAGCTGAAGCTGCAGTCATGTTTATAAAGAATGCTCTTACAGGGTTACTGTAGGAAATTATGCCCAGAATTAAGTCACACTGACAAGATGCTTTTCTGTCTTTTTACTTTTTGCCTTTTTTTTGATTTTAAAACTAATTTTGCCTTTTAATGTTCAATGGTAGTTTTGTTTTGAGTGATTTTCCCATTACTCTGTAAGCTGTTTACCATTTTAACAACGCCTTGCTTCCACATTTATCATGCTAACATTCCTCTCACATTGTTACAGTGGGTCAGTCAGAATCATGTTGCATCATTGATGGAAAGGACACATGTTGAAGTTGATGAGTTGTCAATGAAAATCTTTGAAAATCTTCGCTGAATTCTGGTGGCTCTCTGGGTTAAACCACTGCTCTTTTTATGGTACTGAACCATATGTTTCATATCCAGTCCTTGGTCTGAGCTCATCACAGCTTGAGTGAGGGAGGAATGCTACAATTGACCCTTCCATCTCTGGTTTTAAGATGAACTAGAGCTCCTATTGTTGATTTGCTATCCCGTACCTTTACTGAGAGTTGAGATTGGTGTCAGATGGAATATGAATACTTCCAGCGTCAAATAGCCTGGTACCATCATTGCCCAATCTTAATCCTGGGCAATAAATAAAGTCCAATCAAGTCAGTTAATGGAGTCTGTTAGCTGATTAGTGATTCTGGAGAAAAGATGTGAAAACTGGGGAATCAATAGAGACGCATGCTTTTTAAGAAGAGCACAATGGTTAAACATCTTAGTTTAATGATAGTGACTCAAGTCTCTGCAACAACTAGCCTCTATATCAGCTTCTGTCCATTGTAAAATACCCTTACCAATCATAGTTCATTTCTATAGTCCACCTAAAATCATTTTCTTATGTTAATGAATATAACCATCTGTTAACATAGACACTTGCATAAATAGCTTTCTGATGAAGCAAGTGCACTTAAAAAACTTTGGTGCAATACATTGCTAGCAGCTTACAGATTTGCCACAGGCTTGATGGTGGATAGGATTTATTGTGAAGTATAAGCTTGGTTTCTATCTTATTTTAAAAGGCAATTGTAAGCATCAAAAGCAGCTATTTTATGACCAAATGTGTTAAGTCCTAGAGTGAACAATCACTGATTCGTAACTGTTTGATAAATCAGATTTTATTTCAGTTCGACTGGCGTCATCGTAAATGCATATTCCATTCCCTCATAAGGAGATTTTGAACTTAGTAGTAACCACTTTATGGAGGATTAGCAGGTAATGTTCATGACCGAATGGAGATAGTTGAAGGAGTCTGCGTTCTGAATAATCCCCAGAGAGCTCAATTAAAAAAAGCAAATAAATTTTAAAATAATATTTGAACATATGGTATTCATAGAACATGTCAGAGAGAGCAAGGAGATACAGTTTCACTGGTGGAAACTTTGCATTTTGTATCTGACTTTGACAGATTCCTTCAAGACTTGAACTAGCCCAATTAAATTATGCCAACTGCAGAATATCACTACTCAGCAACAATATCATTTACGGTCAGTGTTCACAAAATCAGGAACATTTTCTGAATACATGCAGCTTACAATGTGAGGTAGGATACAATGTCCTCTTCTAAAGATAAGGCCTGGTTTCCAAGAGTTCTCCATACTTCACCCAAGTGGACGTCCTTCATTTGCATTTATGATCTACCCGACTGTGGAAGAACATCAAAGCTGGTCCTCACTCAACATTCACAGTCAGCTGGCAGGAGCCACTCGATGACAATGAGCTGGTGCACAATTATTGGTTGACAATGGGATGTAAATTGATATCATTGCCTGTCAAGGACTTTGTGCTGTTGCATTGCAGTTCACTAATTCAGCCAAGCAGTATATCCTTTATTTACTAAATATCTTCAAGCAGATAGCTTAATACTATTTGTCAGTGCATTATTTTCTCCCTTAAACTTTATCTCTTAATTTAAACTGAGTTCCACAATCACTCATCACTTTCTGTTAGTAGCATTTTTCACGTGGGAGTTGAGACAATATAAGTTAATGGGCTATTTGACCCTCTGTGCCATCATAACCAAACTGTTGTTGTTCTAACCCAATGAAGTTGGTCTTGTTTCCTCATTCTATAACACAGCATCAATGCTAGTTATAGCACCTCTCTTACCACATCAGTTGAGAACAAGTGACCAATAAAAGAATATTTTGATAGCTGTTACATTCTGCCTTTGTCAACACCGTGCATGACAATACCTATAGGTCTTGAACAAATCGTGGTATTTTTACTGCTTCTTTGATGTAGGAGGATTTCTATTGATGCCTTGCACTAAGAATTATGTATTATCACAGTGCCAGGGAACCGGGTTCAATTCCCGCCTCGGGAAACTGTCTGTGTGGAATTTGCACATTGTCCCCATTGTCTGCGTGGGTTTACTCTGGGTGCTCCGGTTTCCTCCCACAGTCCAAAGATGTGCAGGTTAGGTGAACTGGCCATGCTAAATTGCCTGTAGCATTAGGCGCATTAGTCAGGGGTGAATGTAGGGGAATGGGTCTGGGTGGGTTGCTCTTCAGAGGGTCGGTGTGGACTTGTTGGGCCGAAGGGCCTGTTTCCACACTGTAGGGAATCTAATCTAATCTAATAATTTGTCTTGTAAGAAAGCAGCTATGAGTGGCACAGCTAGGAAAACCTCAAAAATCTCATGACATTGGGTTGTAGTCCGACAGGTTTATTTGAAACTGGAGGGTTTCGGAGCTCCACTCCTTCCTCAGGCAGCTTCCTCAGGAAGGAGCAGACCCTCTGAAACCCTTCGGTTTCAAATAAACCTGTCGGACTATAATCCAATGTCGTGTGATGTTTTTTGACTTTGTCCACCCCAGTCCAACTCCAGCACCTCCACATCATAGCTAGAAAATTTAACATCTGTTCATTTCTGGACATTTTTTGTGCACTTATTAATCAAAGGAATTCATGAACTATCAATGTCTTGACAAAGCAGGCCTTGGAGATTTGATTACACACTGCTGCACTTGACTTAAATAGGAAAATTATGCAAAGGAGAGCCTGAGGCCACCCAGAATAAACTCCATTTTGAAGTGGTTTGTAGGACCTCAGTAGTGGCTTCTCTTGAGGGTTCAGTGAGGACTCCAGTTAATAGACAAACACTCGATGATGTTGCAGATCAACTTTATACAACTTTCAAGTATGAATGTACTTTCTGTCTGTCGAATGCTGCTTGACTGACAGACAAGAAACAAGAGCTAGATGAAGATCACTGCTGTCTGTTCCACTTTCATGATTAACAGCTATTTGAGGATTGTTTATATCACAGTCTGGCAATTCCATGATGCAAACCCCTTTCCACACTAAATCTTGCCTCAAAAGGGAGCTGTGATATCTCACCCTGTCATGGCATGCACACGCACACAATCCAAACAGAGTCAAGGTTAGTTGTAACTGAATTAAAACTGAGAATTTAAAGAGACTGCTAAAGGTTCATACTGGGGAGCATACTAACCGTAACCCTCCTTCAGACCTGAACAAAAAGCTTGCCATTTTGTTTAACCCACTATTCAATGATACATTTTGTTGGTTTACCAATGTTCAGATTTTTGCATGGAAACCCAATCTCTGCAGTTCTTTTTACTATGTTTGAAGTTGAATTTGGTGTTTGACAATGGCACATCTGTTTATAAGCAGATTCATGCAGGCTGCTACATGACGCAAGATACAGATGGACAGCAAAGGTCATTCAACCTTTCTTAACTCTTTTACTTAAAAAAGTACAGCCTTCGAGTCATGGCATGCACAATCTCTGAAATAATTTCCAAACTTTATTTTCCATCACACAAAGGTCCATTCCGTATGAAGAATTCCTTCCGAAGTGTTGTTTCATACCATCTGGAAACTAGTCCAATGTCTGTAACTTTGGCTAATTATTTGGACCTCAGCTAAATCCTTACTTTCAAAACTGCCAAGCCGTCACTGGGGTCAGATGTAACCCAAAGGTAGATTGTTGGGATTGTTGGAAACCAATCACCTCTGTGCTAGAACGTCAATATTGGATCTCCTCTTAGGACTGTTTCCTAATCGCAACCATATTCAACTACTTTATTGATAACTTTTCTTCCATGATAAGGTCAGAAGCCAAGTTTAAGTTTACAGATGATTGCAGAGTATCCAGTTCCATTTACAATTCTGCAGATAATGAAACTGTTGGTACCCATGTGTAGCAAGACCTGGAGTACATTCAGACTTTGGCTAATAAGTGGCAATTTGAACCACACCAGGGCAAGGCAATGACCATCTCTAACTAGAAAGCATCTCATCATCTCCCCTTAACAGTCAATGGAGTTCCTATTGCTGAATCCATCACTGTTGACATCCTGGCAGGGGTGAGTGGTTTGGTATTCATCATTGCTGCATGAACTCGACCAGCCAAATACACGCTGTTCTAATAACATCAAGTAAGATTCAGGAGGACAATGAAATATTCCCCAATTTCCTGGATCAGTGAAGTTCCAATAGCACTCAAGAAGCTCAACAACATCTACAACAAACCAGCCCACTGGATTTGCATCTTATTCACCGCCTTGAACATGCATTCCCTGCAGTGGTGATGCATGTGCCATCGACAAACTGTACTGCAACAACTTGCCAAATTTGATTTGACAACACCTTCTGAACCCATGACTGCTACTGTTTTGTAGAAGAAGGGCAACAGATGCTTGGGAGCATAGAATCCCTACAGTGCAGGAAAAGGCCAATAACCCCACCCAATCTACACCAACCTTCGAAAGGATGTCCCACCCTCAACTCCACTTTGTTCCCATAAGACCGAATGGTTAATCTGCATGGCCTGCACATCTTTGGACTGTGGGAGGAAACTGAAGCATCTGCCAGAAATCCAAGCAGACGTGAGGAGAATGTACAAACTCTGCACAGACAGTCGCACAAGGTGAGAATCGAACCTGGGTCCCACAGTACTGTGGAATGTGAGGCAGCTGTGTTAACTACTGTGCCACCCACTAATGGGTTTCTCTTTAGGTCACATACCATCCTGACTTGGAATTTATCTCATGTCCTTCACCATCACTGGGTCAAAATCGTACAACTCCATCATTCATTGTGAGTACTTAACTCTGCCACATGGATCTCAGCTGTTATAAAGGCAGTTAGGCATGTACAATATATACTGGGCTTGTCCATGAATCAATAAAGTGAAAAAAAGGCTGCTTTACAAGCAATATGTTGTACATGAGCAGCACGGTGGCTCAGTGGTTAGTACTGCAGCCTCATCGTGCCAGGGACCTGGGTTTGATTCCAGCCTTGGGTGACTGTCTGTGTGGAGTTTGCACATTCTCCCTGTGTCTGTGGGTTTCCTCCGGGTGCTCCAGTTTTCTCCCACAGTCCAAAGATACGCAGGTTAGGTAGATTGGCCATGCTAAATTGCCCACAATTTTCAGGGAAGTGCAGGCTGGTTGGATTAGCCATGGGAAATGCAGGGTGACAGGAATGGGATTGGGAGAGGGGTCTGCCTTTGATGCTCTTCAGAGGGTCAGTATTGACTTGATGGACTTATTGGCCCATTTCCAATTTTGGCGCAGGGACATGAATGAGCCAGAGCTTCCAGCAGATGAGTAGTGGAAAGAGCAAGTTACTGTTTGTATGTTCATTCTCCTTTCTGCTTCCTCAGGCTGAACTGGATTGTATATAACCTCAGCATCCAACTCAGTCCTGAACTGTAGGAACCTCCAAGGTTAATTAATTGTCAACTCTATTTATCTGTAGCTCCAGAACATCACTCACCCAAACTGGCATTGGCTTTATTGGCTCCAGACTTGACATCTCTTTAGGAATGTGTTGAGTTTCATCAAGCACTAACTCTAACTCATTCAAATGTCACTGTCTTATATCCCACACTAAATTCACTTATTACCCTTGTCCACATTAATATCCATTTATTCCCTGTCCTATAATATATAACGATTGACATTTCCATTCTCATCTGGAAATTCCTCCAAAGAGTTTCCTGACCTTAGTTTAAACCATTATCCAACCTTAATCTTCATATGTGCATTTTGGATTTTTAATTCGAGCCGTCATTTTGGCCCTAAGCCCTCAAATGTCCTCCCTGCATCTACTTGCTTTCTAACATTTTTTAAAATTCATTCATTGGATGACAGCATCAGCGGCTAGGCCAGTGTTTATTGCCCTTCCCTAAGTGCCCAGAGGGCAGTTTAACTTCAACCACATTGCTGTGGGTCTGGAGTCACACGTAGGCCAAACCAGGTAAAGGTGGCAGTCTTTATAACGACATTAATGAACTAGATATGTTTTTCAAAACCCTCTAGCTTTGGACCCCCCAACCCTGGGAAAAAGACCTTGGGCTATCTGTCGTCCCCATCCCCCTCATGATTTTATAAACATCTATAAGGTCACCCCTCAGTTCCATAGCTCCAGGGAAAACAGCCCTATCCTATTCAGCCTCTCCCTATAGCTCAAACCCTCCAAGCCCAGCAAATCGTTGTAAATCGTTTCTGAACCCTTTCAAGTTTAACAACATCTTTCCATTAGCAGGAAGACCAGAATTGCGTACAATATTCCAAAAGTGGCCTAACTAATGTCCTCAAGGTCTCTTTGTTCAGCAATACTCCCCAGAACCTTACCATTAAGTGTATAAGTCCTGCCCTGATTTGCCATTCCAAAATGCAGCATCTCACATTTATCTAAACCATCTGCTACTTCTTGGCCCATTGGCCCGTCTGATCAATATCCCGCTGTAATCTGAGGTAACCTTCTTCACTATCCACTACACTTCCAACTTTGGTGTCATCTGCAAACTTACTAACCATACCTCCTTGGTTCACATCCAAAACATTTATACAAATGACAAAAAGCAATGGACCCAGCATTGATCCTTGTGGCACACTGCTGGTCCTAGGCCTCTTGTCTGAAAAGCAACCCTCCATCACCACCCTCTGTCTTCTACTTTCAAACCAATTTTGTTTCTGCATGGCTAGCTCTCCCTGGATTCCATGTGATCTATACTTGCGAACCAGTCTACCATGCAGAAACTTGTCAAACACTTTGCTGAAGTCCATGTAAACAATGTCCACTGATCTACCTTCATTAGTCTTCTTTGTCACTTCTTCAAAAATCTTAATCAAGTTAGTGGAACACCATTTCCCACGCACAAAGCCATATTGACTATCCCTAATTAGTCATTGCCTTTACAAATACATGTAAATCCTGTCAGTCAGAATCCCCTCCAACAACTTACCCATCATTGACGTCAGGGTTACCAACCTATAGTTCCCTGACTTTTCCTTATCACATTTCTTAAATAATGGCACCAGACTATTCAACCATTAGTCTTCTGGCACCTCACCTGTGACTATCAATGATACAAATATCTGAGCAAGGCACCAGCAATCACTTCCCTAGCTTCCTACAAAGTTGTAGGATACACCTGATCAGATCCCTGGCATCTACCCACCTTTATGCTTTTTAAGACACCCAGCACATGCTGCAATGTAAAATGAACACCTTTCAAATTATCACTATTTATTTCCCCATGTTCCCTAGCTTCTTCATCTTTCTCCACAGTAAATACTGACGTAAAATACTCATTTAATCTCTCACCCATCTCCTGCAGTTCCACATACTGATGGCTGCATTGATCTTTAAGGGGCTCTATTCTCTTCCTAGTTATCCTTTTGTCCTTAATGTATATTTTGAATTTCTTTGGATACTGCTTAATTCTAAATGCCAAAGCTATCACATGTCTGCTTTTTGTCCTCTTGATTTCCCTCTTCAGTGTACACCTACAGCCCTTATACTTGTGAAGAGATTCACTCGATCGCAGCTGTCAATACCCACCACATACATCCTTTTTCTTGACAAGACCCTCAATTTCGCTAGTCGACAAATATAGATATGTATTCCCAACCCTACTGATTATCAGAGCCTGTTTGATCCTGTTACGTGTTGGGGACATACTTTTGACATCAACATAAGTCATTTCCTGAAGAAGGGCTCATGCCCGAAACGTCGATTCTCCTGCTCCTTGGATGCTGCCTGACCTGCTGCGCTTTTCCAGCAACATATTTTCAGCTCTGATCTCCAGCATCTGCAGTCCTCACTTTCTCCTATAAGTCATTTAACGCTGGTCAAGTTTATGGAGAGATTCATATGAAAAGATAAGTTGCTACGCTCACATCCCAAACAACTCCTGGAGAGGAGGGGAAGTAGTTTATTTCTATTCTAAAAGAGATGCAGACAGATGATCCAGCAGCTGCTTCTGGCAATATTGCAGCCCCCAGCAGAACTCTGCTTAAATCTTGCCAAAAGGGAGGCATGGAGGTTGGGCCAGTCCTGGGCTACGAGCAAATCAATTCTTTGCAGTCAAAGCCCATTATATCCTCTGTGATGTGTGAGGCCAGCTTCAGCGAGCACCGCCCCAACACATGGAGCTTTTGCCCATATGCAAACAAACATTACAGCTGGATGTGCTTACTCAGCTCACAGCAGCCAAAGGAAGGGAGACTGGCTGTTCCAAATGTGTGATACAGCTTGGAATCACAGGAGCCGTGGCTTTATCCAGAGATGTGTTTAGATTTGAAGAACAGATTTCTTCCAATTCAACTGTGAAACAGAGACACTGATTGCACGCTCCAGTTAATGAAAGCCCAAATCTGGGTCAAAGATACCATCTGCAGAGTGAGAAAAGACATATATCAAACTCAGCTCTCTGTCCAAGACGATTTGCTGGATTCTGAAAGTGAAAGGGATTTTCTGTGTCTGCAGCACCAGGTGAGACTGAGCTTGTGAAGAGACTGTAACATTACAGAGTGTGTGACAAAAGTAACTCAACAGCAGGTAATGTCACTGAGGATTTCAGGCAATTGGTATATTGCTAGTAGCTAGGTAACCATAGAAACGTGATAGCAGCAAGGTGATCCAGGATATGGAAAAATAGATATGCAATTGAGACATTGAATAACCAAAGTCATGAGGTAGAGGCTGTGGGAGTCAGCCATGTGTAACACAAGACTGGCTATGTTTAGGTCGGAAGACAGCAGCTGTGTTGCCAAGAATACGCGACAGTGGCTTTGTGATGGAGGATCAATAAGGAGATGAGGCAATGTCTTTGCAATGTAGAGCACACATTGGTGGCGTGATGATAGTTTCTATTTGAATGAAGACACGTGACACTGGCTTTATGCCGAAGTTAGATGATGTGTGACTGAAGATAGTGTGACGACGGTGATAGTGCTTGGATGGCCAAGGGCATGTGACAGTTGCTCAGAGTGAAAGTATGTAATTGCGATAATTGATAAAGGACAAAATAGCTGCTATGGGCCAAATGAGGTGTTATATTAGCTGTATGACAGTGGATGAACAGATGGCAGCATATGATGGCACAAACAGTAAAGCCAAGTACTCTGATTCACATTCCCACATCTTTTGAAAAAATAACTATATATCCAATGGTTGAAATGTAAATGTTTTGCTTTACAATGGTGCATCCTGACGTTTAATTGATCGCTTTTTTATTAATATGCACGTTGGATTTATTTCCTTCAAATTATAAACAGGTTTATCGCAGCAAGGGCACAAGTAACACCATGGTAACAGTGATGCAGCATGCAAATAGCAGTAATGAGGCATGATTCGTAATCTGACTGTGCTGGATAACAAGATATCCCACTGGCTTTACACAAACACTCAATGTTGGAGGAAAATTAATCCTTTGAAAGTAGCAACAACAATCTGACCGTCACATGATTATTGCTATTGTGTAATGACTTATTTTTTTTTAAAAGCAAAATATTCAAAAGCTCTTGATTCAAATCTTCTTGTTCCTGATATTAAAAACAAGCCCACATTTGGTCACCTTCCAAGTCTATTCACACAATTTCTACACTGAGTCAGATTCTTCTCCTCAAGACCATAAGAAATATGACCAGAAGGAGGCCATTTGGGCCTTCAAGTCTACTTTGCCATTCAATAGGATCATAGCTGGTCCAATATTCCTCACATCCACTTCCTTGTGTTTTCCACTTTCCTGCATTTTCCCTGTAACCCTGATTCCCCAACTGATCAAGGATCTATCTATCTCAGCCGTAAATATACACAAGGACCTTGCTCTCCCACAGTTTTCCATGGCAAGGTGCTCTCAAGACTCACAACCCTCTGAGAGAAGAATTTCCTCCTCACCTCAATTGTACATTAGTGCCCCTTTATTCTGAGATGATGCCCTCTGCTCCTAGACTCTTCCCCCATGAGGGGAAACATCCCCTCAGCCTTCGTCTCCCACCCACTGCCACTTTTATCAAGTGTTTTATGATATTTTGTGACCTTGACAGTGCTGCAGAAGTGCAGGTTGTCATTAGTTTGTGACAAACGATTAGGAAGCTGGCAATTGTCATTGCTGCATAGTTTAATATTGTAAAGAATCTGCCCTGGTTACATCTTAGCTGCGGTTTTAATGTTTTTTTTATTAACATTCTTCCAGAACAATTTTCAAATTGAATTTCATTAAGTCCTTCTGAGATTATTTCCATATTTTGGGCTCCTTTAGGACCATCTCAAACTAACAGTGTCAGTGCCCGAGTTTGCGCATACACTTGACAGCAGTTAGAATAGAATCCCTTCAGTGTGGAAACAGGTCCTTTGGCCCAACAAGTCCACACTGACCCTCTGAAAAGTAATCCATCCAGACCCATTCCTCCTTACTCTACATTTACCCCTGACTAATGCACCTAACCTACACATCCCTGAACACTATGGGCAATTTAGCACGACCAACCTGCACATCTTTGGATTGGTAGAAGGAAATCAGAGCAGGCACGGGAGAATGTGCAAACTCCACACAGACTGCCCAAGGCTAGAATCAGACCTGTGTCCTTGGTACTGTGAGGTAGCAGTGCTAACCACTGAGCCACCGTGCAATATATCTGATGGTGTATACTTATAATGATGTTGATATGTATGTGTGGGTGTGTATGCCTATGTGTGCCAGAAGGAGGAGTGAGGGCTTTGGGTGTGGGTCAAAACCAATCATTTCACAAGGCTTGAACCTTGGGACCCCATTCTTCTACCTTCCCATGGTACCCAAGTATGTGTTCTGTAGTACGGGGCGGCACAGTGGCTCAGTGGTTAGCACTGCTGCCTCACAGCACCAGGGTCCTGGGTTCGATTCCTGCCTGTCTGTGTGGGGAGTTTGCACATTCTCCCTGTGTCTGCGTGGATTTGCTCCGGTTTCCTCCCAAAATCCAAAGATGTGCAGGTCAGGTGAATTGGCCATGCTAAATTGCCCAGAGTGTTAGGTGTGTTAGTCAGGAGTAAATATAGGGGTAGGGCAATGGGTTTGGGTGGGTTTCTGTTCGGAGGGGTGGTGTGGACTTGTTGGGCCAAAGGGCTTATTTCCACACTGTAGAGAATCTAATCTAATCTAGTGAAAATGCTAATGCACTGGATATGTCGATTCAAATCCCACCGTCAGAGGTGGTGAAATTATAACTTAATAAAATCTGGAATTAAGCAAGAACACACAAAACACAGCGAGTGTAATGGCGACCATGTGGCTACTGTTAATTGTCTAAAATTATCACTCGTTTCCTTTAAGGAAGAGAATCTGCCATCCTTGCCCTGTCTGGACTATAT
Source organism: Chiloscyllium punctatum (assembly GCF_047496795.1). Lineage (NCBI taxonomy): Eukaryota > Metazoa > Chordata > Chondrichthyes > Orectolobiformes > Hemiscylliidae > Chiloscyllium > Chiloscyllium punctatum. The sequence goes on from NC_092750.1 coordinate 20,465,206, forward strand.
CTGACTCCAGACCCACAGAAATGTGGCTGATTTTTAAATGCTCTCTGAAATGGCCTATAGAGACATAGTTCATAGGCAATTAGGAATGGGCAGCTAATGTTAACCCTGCCAGTAATGCCCGCATACCATGTTAGAGTAAAAAGAGAATTTTAGACAAGGCCAAAGTAAAAGGCTTTTTAACTAAAGGGAAGGCAGTCTGATTTCTGGAAAAGGGACATGGAGCATTCTCGAGCTATTATCAACACAATAATCAACTTCTTTTCAGGAAAGGTAAGACAAATAATATAAGGATGAATTTTAAGTTTTAATGCTCTGTACTTACGCTTTTAATATGAGATGTTTGTCTGGAATTCAAGGCAGAGATCACAGTGATCTATTTTCATCCAAATGATCTCCTTGGGGATCTGGTGATCTGCTTTCTGAACTGTGTGAAAGTACAGGATCAGGATAGCCCCCAGTGAAGTGGGAGGAGCAGGTTTGATTACGTTTGATTTGAACTTAGCAAATTTACCAAAGCAGGTTGAATGCACAGAGGCTTGAATGTTTGCCCCATGGCAGGAGTGCAGAGTTGGGAGAATTCTCATATCCACAAAGTGCCCCAAATGGCCAGAGTTTGTTTCTGGGAGAGAACAGACATTAACACCAGATGGCCTTTCTGCCTCCAGAAGCAGTGCAGAGGCAGCAGAGAAAATGTCTGAAAGGCTGGTCTCTGTGCTCTGGGACTTGTAATAAAAGAGCAAAACAAATTCAGCCCAAACCCCTCACGCTGCATACTCCCAACACACCCACCCATTCCAACCAATGACATTGCACTCTCTCCCCACCTACCAACACACGACTCCCCATACCTCCAGACCTCTCTGTCTCATGCTGAACTCCTATTGCCTTTTTTGTAGAATCCCCACAGTGCAAAAAGAGGCCATTCAGCCCATCAAGTCCACACTAACCCTCTGAAGAACATCCCCCCACAGACACATCTCCCACTCCACTCTGAAACCCTGCATTTCCCATGGCTAATGCACCTCGCTAACACATCCTGAACACTATGGGTAATTTAGCATTCCAGTCCACCTAACTTAGTGGGAGGAAACTGAAGCATCTGGCGGAAGCCCATACAGACACGGGAGAAGATGTGAACTCCACACAGACAATCGCCTGAGGCTGGAATCAAACCTGAATCCCTGATGCTGTGAGGCAGCAGTGCTAACCATTGAGCCACCCCTTTTATTGTCCTATGCCAACATCATGCCAGCCTATGCCCTCCACCCATTATTCTTTGCCTTTACAGTCTCCATGCCAACTCTTCCTGTATCTAAATTGGACTGACCATACATCCAATGCTAAAATGAGTTACACTGAAGTTTTGAGTCTCTGTTGCTGACTTTGCAATTCTTTAAATAAAATTCCTATTTAAAAAACCTATTCACTACATTTATGTTCCTTAAAGTACTTAATTCTTTGTAAAAATAGGAGTTCAAAATCATAACCACATATCAAAACTTCTTAACCACTTGATATCAATTAAACTATAAAGCAACAGGCACACTGCTGTGATAATAAGAGGTTGTAAAATTAGTCTCACAGCATAGACTGTATAATGCTAGCTCTCAGGTTTGTGTCAACTGACAGAGTGAAATAGCAAACTACAAATTTTTATTTAATAAATTCCTTAACAGCTTGGCAGCCTCAATGCATTTATTAATTTTTTAATGTATATTGAGAGTAGACACTTTAAACAATCCTACCAAAGGGCACTTGACCCCATCCAAAGAAGACCTTACCTGTCGAAAAGCACTTTACTTCTTCCAGCGGTGTTCCAGGACTTATCCAAACGGTTACCTTACCTTACCAAAGTGAGATCATCTCCTGAAAAGTGTAAAAACCCGTGCATGAGTCCCACCTGCTTAATGCTCTATTGATGTGTTTACTATGGCTAATCCAACTGGTTTGCACATCCCTGGACAGTACTGGGCAATGCAACTATGGCCAATCCACCTAGCCTGCAGATCTTTGGACTGTGGATGGAAACCAGAGGAAACTCACACAGTTACAGTGAGGACATGGAACCTCCACATAGATGGTCGCCCAAGGGTAGAATTGAACCCAGGTCCCTGGATGTCCCACCTTTGTTACAAGGAGGCTGTACTTCTACATGTAGAATTTTGTGAACCACAAATATGGAATCTATAATCGCTCCCCATTGGTTGCATTCCACCTGCTAGAAATATCATTCAAGTTTGAAGTGGGTTGAACTCTGTGTCTGTGCTCACATGCAGTATCTGTTCAGGCTAAAAACCGGAAGATCTGTGGATGCTGTAAATTGCAGAGAAAAATAGAAATTGCTGGAAATGCTCAGCAGGTCTGGCAGCATTTGTGGAGAGAAATCAGAATTAATGTTTCATCTCCGGTAACCCTTCCTCATTTCCTCTGTCACTTGACTCGAAACGATGCTGCCAGACCTGCTGAGCTTTTTCAGCAATTTCTATCTGTTCAGACTGGGACCTCTGCTTAATGCCCTGTTGATGTGTTTACCATGGCTAATTCAACTAGCTTGCACATCCCTGGACAGTACAGGGCAATGCAACTATGGCCAATCCACCTAGCCTGCAGATCTTTGGACTGTGGGTGGAAACCGGAGGAAACCCACGCAGTTACAGTGAGGACATGGAACCTCCACATAGATGGTCACCCGAGGGTAGAATTGAACCCAGGTCCCTGGCATTGTGAGGCAGCAGTGCTGACCACTGAGCCACCATGCTGCCTATGGCAGGCATTTTGCTGTTTCTGTCAGTAGATGGCAGCACATTTAAAACACAATATGGTTATTTAGTCTGTTGGAGGTCTTTTGTCATCCCATTTCCTTCTATGAGAGATGATGGACACTTAGCGCACAGCCATTCGGGTTGGTGTAAAGGGTGGTGGCTTCACCTGATCCAACTTTCTTCATGAATGTGAAGACCAATATTAAGAGATCGATCCTGCCATAAGTGTTACACATGAGGGTATAAAGTGACTTTGCTGTTGTGATTTTGATGGTTGACAACTGTTGACCTTCTGCAGCAACCCCAGGTCATGATGGTGGTGCACCCCAGATTAAGGGCTGCTGGTCTTGCCAGTCATTTACCCTGAGGTATGATATTCAATGTTTAGGACCTCCATTATCCACTAGGCTAATCCATGGGCACCCCACTGGCCACCTAGGTGTCTAGCTACCTCACCATGCAGAATGTGCTTGGTAAAATGTTTATAGAGGCATATAATTTCTCTTTCTGAATTTGGAGTAAACATTGATTCCTAGTCCCTAATAAATTAAGGGAATGGAGAGACTAAATTACTCCAATGGAGAGTTAGTACTGCTTCAGTGGGCTGAATGGCCTCTTTCTGCCAATGACTCTAAATACAATTGGGTATAATGGAAGAGATAGACCTCATATCTCTATACAACCTTAAATTGGAATATCAGTTTGGGGTACCTACCTTTCTTCCCTTTAGCCTGACTTAACAACTTTGTGAAAGATATCACATGTGAGCTGTGTATGAAGGGTGGGTGTTTCTCAGTGAGATAGTCTGATCTGAAATTGCAATGATATGTGATAGCAACCAGTGAACCAGCCTGGAATCGGCTAGACCCCTGCCCAAGGCAGTTTAATTTTAAAGAGTCACTTGCCTTAGTTAAGTGAGTAGGTTTACTGCTCACCAAATGTGTGTTCCATTATTAGCTATTCCAACTTGCCTGTCAATTCGATATCAGCTATGGAGATTTCAGAATTCAAATCCAACTTCTGATTCCTGGCGCATGGGGAATGGATAATGGAAAGTATCCTCTGAAGTTGTTATTTATTTTCATCCAGTGTTGCAGCACATCTCTGGGACAGGTAGCCCAGAGGCAGGGACACTACCGCTGAGCCAAGAGACTTTTCTTGTGAATGGAGGTAAACAATGGGAGGTTGATGACATCATTAATTAACACGGTGCAAAACCCACTGGAAACTGCAGAACATTGCATCTGTTCTGACTGTGTGAATTGCAGGACTATTTGAGTGATGAAATCATGAGCTTACACAGCGATCCTGATATAAGTCAATGGAAATGAAGGAGCTGGTTCAGGATGCTCATTCATCTGTATCATGATGAACAGATTGCTGCAGGCAAAGAGGGAAATAGAGAAGAAGAATGGAAAGAGGATGGAAAGAGAGAAGCATTCATCAAAGCAGTTCTCTAATCATCAGATCAATTAACAAGTTCCATCTTGTGTCCTTGGTGTAGCGAGAAAAGGGAGTTTATGTATTTGCTTCAGAAAAGCTGATAAGAATCTGTTGAAAACCTAATTTCTGTTGTGCCCTCACCTTGATCTCAGGGACTCTTTATCTACAAGTATACAGGTGAGATGTTCTGTTTTGGGACAGCTCACATGCTTTCAGGTTGAGTACAAGATTGAAATAACTGGAATTGACCATGTAGCATTCGATTGACATAACTATAGCAGTTTTTTTCCCTAAACACATGTTCAAGTTGTTTAATAAAACAAAGAACTGCTGGACATCTAAAACAAACAAAAACAGAAATTGCTGAAGAAATAACAGTTTATTGCTTTTCCTTTCTCTGTGTGATATTGTACAATTATCTGCATTAAATCCAAACCTTTCTCTGTGCAATATTGTACAATCATACAAACTACCTTTATTCAATCCACTTACAGTTTTGCCCGAATCATTCAGCAATTGTAAGCTCCCTCTTTTAATTGTACTATTCCTCTTAGTTTTATTTCATCCTTAATACTGAACACGTCACAGAGTTTCTGAATATAAAGGGTAGAAATTAGACTTCGTTATGGCATCAAACAAAAAGGGTTGATTTCAAAGACCAACAACCTACATGCAAAAAAAATTGGGTCAAGTCATTTTTTGCGTAAGGACCAACTTATTTTAGACTCTCCATGGGAAATTTGATATCACAGTTTACAACAAAAGGCACGGTTTTGTGTACTTTAAAAGCATTTGCTGTGAAGAAGAGGTGCCTGTACGGAGAAGCATTGATACCACTGTGACTCGGGCTCAATGGTTAATACTGCTCCTCACAGCGCCAGGGACCCGAGTTCGATTCCGGCCTCAAGTGTCTGTCTGTGTAGAGCTTCCACATTCTCCCTGTGTCCACATGGATTTCCTCCCGTTGCTCCGGTTTCCTCCCACAGTCCAAAGATATGCAGATAAGGTGGATCAGCCATGCTGAATTGCCCAAAGTGTCCAGGGATTTGCAGGCTCGGTGGACTAGCCATGGGAAACGCAGGTTTACAAGGATAGGCTAGGGGGTTAGGTTTGGGTTTACAAGGATGGGGTAGGGAGTTAAGTGTGGGTTTACAAGGATAGGTTAGGGGGTTAGGTCTGGGTTTACAAGGATAGGGTAGCGAGTTAGGTGTGGGTTTACAAGGATAGGTTAGGTGGTTAGGTCTGGGTCGGATGTTCTTCGGAGGGTTGGTGTGGACTTGATGGGATGAATGGCCTGCTTCCACACTGTAGGGATTCTATTTCTATTCTATGACTCTGGAGATCCTCGAATCCTCCAAGATGCCAAAACAAGCAAACTAGTGTAAACTGGTGTAAATGCACTGTTCATACTAAAAAATTAAGGTTTAAAACTGGATATATTTTCAAATTATACACGTGGGTGCCCATAACAATGCATCTCCGTCAGGTGTTTCCCAGCTGACAAAAATATTGTTCCAACTTGGGTAGAGTTGCTCAGGTTATTACAGTTCTATATGGGATAGCCCAAGTTGTGGGTGAGAAGGAATGAACTGGCTTCCCTTCTGTATTTACCTAACCCCTCCGTTAGCCTCAACCAGATTCACTTAAAAAAAATCCCTTCCTTGTGGATATCTTCTTCCCAGATCAAATGAATTTCTGTTTTAAAAGGGGCTCATTTAATCAGACTTTCTTGAGTTAACAAAATGGTGAGTTTCTTAGTTACTAAACACAAAAAGAAATAGCAACACACCACCACATATGCATTCACACATTAGAAATAAGAACTAAGTCCAAAAAACGATAAACGTTCAAAGTGTCACAAAGCTGGTTTCTTTTCTCTAAAACCTGTTCCTTTTCTCAAGGATATTATGTCCTTGGTTTTTTTCAGAGGGGGCATAAACCACCCTCGGTGTCAATTAGACTGGTTTGGTACAGAGATTAAAGGGTATTGAAAGGCCTTTATGTTTATATGTAAACTGATGAGACTTCAGGCCAAAGTGGTCATGTTTTAAAAGTGACCTGTATAATGAAAAGGGAGTGGTCAGCTCTCTAGCTGAGCAGTGTAGTTCAGTCCAGAACTAGTTGGACGTTCAGCAGTGGACTGTGTGTGAACAAACGCTCTCTCTCTCTCTCTCTCTGCCCTTCTAACTTCAACCTGTAAGCATCTGTTTCATTTTTTAACTGTGTTTCAAGAGGGTTTGCTTATTGGGACTGCTGTGTATATTCGGAACAGCATACTTAAGTCAAGTTTGGATAGACTGAGCTCTGTAGGAGTTCTTTATTCTTTTCTTTGTGTTTCATTGTGTAATTTTGTGAATAAACGTTTATCTGTTTTAAAACCTGGTAGTCAACCTCACTAACTTAATTGGGTGACTTAAATTGTATACTTACCGAAACAAATTGCAAAGTTACAGTCTGGGCTACCTGCTTAAGAATTTTTTCAGTGGTCTGGCCTAGTCCATAATAGATTGGGGGCTCTTTGCGGGATTTTAAACAGAGAGTGGTAGATGCTAGTGTCTTTATTTTGGGTGTTGGTTTGGTTGGGTGTACAAAGCCTGGTATAGGAGTGGCTCTTTCAGTCACCAGAAATTTTCTGGATATGGCTGCGGTGACTTTAGAAGTTTTGCAAGAAGTGAATAAGACGAAGCTGCAGAAATTAGCAGAGGAGTTAGAATTGGAACTGCCTGCTTCTGTGAGGGAAGGAGAGATAATTACAGCAGTGGCTCAGCAGTTACACTTGCTGGAGAAGTCATCAGAATCTATAGAGATGGCAAGAATTCAATTGCAAATGAAGCAGCTTGAATTGGGGGCAAGAGATAAGGAATGGTCAGCAGAAATTAAACAGTTTGAGTTACAATTGAAAGTAGAAGAGAGGGAAAAAGAGACAGCAGCAGAACAGGGAGAAAAAGAGAAAGCAGAGAAAGAAAATGGGAGACCTTTTGAAATTCAAAAACTGACACTTAAAAAGGAAAGTCAACTTAAAAGGCTAGTGATAAAGGCTGAAGATAACCTTAGCGAGGAACTCATGTGGAAGAGCAGAGAGTTAAAAGATCAAAGTTAGCAGCTGAAGTGGCTGATGATTATGAGCTGGTCCTTAAAATTTGGTTTGGCTTCCAGAATCAATTTCAGTCCATGAGGGATAGAAATTGGAGCAAAGAGAAATCCTCACATGGAAAGGGAAAGGTAGATCTCAGTGAAGATCATAAGGATAACTTACCACAGGGTAAAAAAGAAACCCTTGAGGGGAATAAAGAAGTTAAAAAGCTCTGGTGTTTTCATTGTAATAAAGTGGACCACATGAAATCACAGTGTTGGTGGGCTAGGAGAAAGCCAGATGTAGGAAATCTGGACAAGCCTGGAGGTTTTGTTGGACTAGTAACAAAAAGCACAAGGGAAGTTAGCCAACTGCCTCAGAGAATACAAGATGTTCAGAGGTTGATTAAGGAGGAAGTGTCAGATCTGCTTAAAAAAATATACATTCAAGGATAACATTTATTCAGATAGGTCAGGAGTAGCAGGTGAAGAGGTTACAATATTAAGGGACACAAGATCCTTTCAGTCTGCAATGCTGAAGGATGAGGAGATATGTACTCCTCAGGGACTATTGCCAGCAAAAGTACTGGTAACGGGAATTCATGGTGAGACACAAAATGCTTAATTATGTAAAGTGAGGCTAAAGAGGCCAGAGAAGAGTGAATAATTTGTGGTGGGAGTACTGGACAAACTCTCAGCTCTAGGAATACAATTTGTCCTTGCAAATGATGTAGCTGACTCACCGGTAGGCATGCTGCTTACTCTAGGTGAAAAGCCAGTGGAGACGCAGGCAACTGAAAACATGAAGAGTGTTTTCCCAGGAATTTCCCCTGATTGTGTGATCACAAGATCACAGAGGCAAAAGTTGAAGCAGGAGGGAAGCTGACATAGCGTTATCTGAGACTTTTTTTGATCAGAGACGTAGCACAGAGCAGGAGCAAATAGGTGAACATACAAGTGTCTTTAGCTCTGCTAAGGCTGATTGAATTACAGCAGAAAGATGAGAACTTAAAGCAGTTATATCAAAAGGCATTTACAGAGAAGGAAAGTGAATGCATTCCTGTGTGTTATTATGTAACAAATGATGTCTTAATGAGGAAATGGAGACCATACACATTCAAGCAAATGAGAAATGGGCAGAGCTTCATCAAATTGTTTTGCCAATAGGGTATAGAAAGGAGGTGCTGCAAGTAGCACATGAGCTACTATTTGGAGGTCATTTGTGGGTGTGGAAAACACAGGCTAAAATACAAAGACATTTTTACTGGCCTGGAGTACTCAAGAATGTAGTTGAATTTTGCCAGTCGTGTCATACATGTCAGCTAATCGGAAAACCACAGGCAGTGATATCTATTCCAGCATTTGAGGAACCTCCCACAAGAGTCTTGATTGATGGCATAGGTCCACTACCTCAAATAAAAAGTGGGAATAAGTATTTATTAACAATAATGGATGTGTCAACTAGATTTCCAGAGGCAATCCCATTACGCAACATCACAGCTAATAGAGTTATAGAAAAATTATTTAAATTTTTTACTAGATACGGACTGCCAAAAGAGATCCAGTCAGATCAAGGATCAAACCTCACATCCAAACTATTCAAGGAGGTTATGGATAACTTGGGAATGAAGCAATTCAAATCTACTGCGTACCATCCAGAATCGCAGGGAGTGCTAGAGAGACGGTATCAAACATGAGACACCATGTTAAGGGCTTATGATCAGGATTATCCAGATGACTGGGATAAGAGTTCCGTTTGTACTTTTTACGATCAGAGATGCACCAAATTAATCAACCAAAATCAGTCCATTTGCATTAATGTTTGGGCATGAAGTAAGAAGACCGTTAAAATTGATTAAGGAGAAATTAATAAGTCAGAATTCAGAGACCACCTATTTGGACTATATGTCAAATTTTAGAGAACAATTAAATAGAGCTGGAAAGTTGGCTAGATAGCATTTAAAAATATCACAGCTTATATTGAAACAAGAACTGGATAAGAAATCAAAAATTCACAATTTTGCAATTGGGGATAAGGTATTGGTGTTACTTCCAGTGACAAGTGTGTCTTTAAAAGTCAGGTTTAGTAGACCTTATCAAGTCGAGAGGAAATTGAGTGAGGTGAACTACTTGATAAGGACTCCAGACAGGAAGAAATCTCACAGAGTGTGTCATGTGAACATGCTGAAAAGGTATTTTGATTGGGAAGGAAAGCAAGAGGAGAAAGTGTTAATGATTACAGCACAGAAGGAAGAACCAAATTCAGAGGATTCTTAATTGGACATTCCTCAAATCAAATTGAACAATAAGGAAGTTGTCAAAAATTGGGATAAATTATTGAGTTCCCTCCACAACAAAATTGAAATGACCTGAAAGAGTTATTGCTATCACATGGGGAGATATGTGGAAATAAACTGGGAAGTACTAACCTAATTGTACATGATGTAGTTATAGGAGATGCTGTTCCAATTAAGCAACACCCTTATAGGCATAACCCTCTAAAGTTGGCACAGGTACAGAAGGAGATAGAACACATGATCCAAAATGGCATAATCAAAGTGAGTGACAGTGACTGGAGCTCACCCACAGTCATGGTGCCAAAGCCAGATAGTACCCAACAGTTATATGGGGACTATCGCAAAGTCAACGCCGTTACAAAGACTGATGCATATCCAATTCCACGGTTGGAGGACTGTGTCAAAAAAGTGGGACAAGCAGCTTGCATTTCTGAGTTGGCCTTGCTCAGAGGATACTGGCAAGTACCTCTGTCTGAGAGAGCAAAGGCAATTTTGGCTTTTATAATACCAAATGGACAATATCAGTTCAAAGTCATGCGGCTTGGTATGCAAAATGCTCTAGTCATGTTTCAGAGACTGACTAATAAGGTCATTTCTGGATTACCCAATTGTGTGGTGTATATTGATGACCTGGTGATTTTTAGTCACTCATGAAAGTAACATTTACAGCATTTATCTGACTTGTTTGATCGACTTCGGAAGGCAGGCTTAGTGGTAAACCTAGCTAAAAGTGGATTTGCCAAAGCCCAAGTCACCTTCCTGGGCCATGTTATCAGACATGGACAAGTAGCCCCACACGATGTGAAAACGAAAGTAATTGGGGAATTTCCCACACCGTCAACAAAAAATGCAGTACTATGGTTCCTGGGATTGAATGGATTTTATTGAAAGTTTGTGCCGAACTTTAGCTGTGTGGCTGCTCCACTCACCGCATTGTTAAAAAAGGGCAAGAAGTTTCAGTGGACGGCGGACTGTCAAAAGGCATTTGACAGCCTAAAAACTGTGTTACCCATTGCCACTGTATTAGCCACACCGGATTACACGAAGCCTTTCAAGGTGCCTATCAAAGCCAGTGATGTGGGTGTCAGTGTGGTGCTCCTGCAGGAGGATGACGAAGGTATAGGAAGACCCAAACAATATTTTTCCAGAAGTTGAACATTCATCAACAGAAATATTAAATGGTGGAGAAAGAGCCTTTAAGCTTGGTATTGTCATTACAATATTTCAGTGGTTATATTACCAGCAATGCATCTGTGACAATTGTAGAAACCGATGAAGGGTTTTTGCCTGAAACGCCGATTTTCCTACTCCTTGGATGCTGCCTGACCTGCTGTGCTTTTCCAGCACCACTTTAATCTAGACCCTATATACTGTTCATAACCCATTGACACTTGTGGAAAAACTTAAGGACAAAAACGCCAGACTGTTCAGATGGAGCTTGTTGTTGCAGCCATTCAATTTGACAGATGCTTCGGTCCAACCCGTCCATGCCGACCAGATATCCCAACCCAATCTAGTCCCACCTGCCAGCACCCGACCCACATCCTTCCAAACCCTTCCTATTCAAATACCCATCCAAATGCCTCTTAAATATTGCAATTGTACCAGCCTCCACCACTTCCTCTGGCTGCTCATTCCATACACGTACCACCCTCTGTGTGAAAACGTTGCACCTTAGGTGTCTTTTATATCTTTTCCCTCTCACCCTAAACCTATGCCCTCTAGTTCGGACTACCCCACCCTAGGGAAATGACTTTGTCTATCTACCCTATCCATGCTCCTCATAATTTTGTAAACCTCTATAAGGTCACCCCTCAGCCTCGGATGCTCCAGGGAAAACAGCTCCAGTTGTTCAGCCGCTCCCTACAGCTCAAATCCTCCAACTCTGGCAACATCCTTGTAAATCTTTTCTGAACCCTTTCAAGTTTCACAACATCTTTCTGATAGGATGGAGACCAGAATTGCATGCAATATTCTAACAGTGACCTAACCAATGTTTTATACAGCCGTAACATGACCTCCCAACTACTGTACTCAATACTCTGACCAATAAAGGAAAGCATACCAAACTCCTTCTTCACTATCCTATCTACTTGCAACTCCACTTTTATAGAGCTATGAACCTGCACTCCAAGGTCTCTTTGTTCAGCAACACTCTCTAGGACCTTACCATTAAGTGTATGAGTCCTGCTAAGATTTGCTTTCCCAAAATGCAGCACCTCGCATTTATCTGAATTAAACTCCATCTGCCACTTCTCAGCCCATTGGCCCATCTGATCAAGATCCTGTTGTAATCTGAGGTAACCCTCTTTGCTGTCCACTACACATCTGATTTTGGTGTCATCTGCAAACTTACTAACTGTACTTCTAATGCTCGCATCCAAATCATTTACGTAAATGACAAAAAGTAGAGGACCCAGCACCAATCCTTGTGACACTCCACTGGTCACACACCTCCAGTCTGAAAAACAACCCTCCACCACCACACTCTGTCTTCTACCGTTGAGCCAGTTCTGAATCCAAATGGCTAGTTCTCCCTGAATTCCATGAGATTTAACCTTGCTAACCAGTCTCCCATGGGAACCTTGTCGAACGCCTTACTGAAGTCCATATAGATTACATCTACTCCTCTGCCCTCATCAATCTTCTTTGTTACTTCTTCAAAAAAACTCAATCAAGTTTGTGAAATATAATTTCCCACACACAAAGCCATGTTGACTACCCTTAATATGTTCTTGCTGGCAGACTCAAATGAGGCTACGGGTAGAATGCGGGTAAGTGGAGTTGAAATGCCCATCAGCTATGATTGAATGGCGGAGTGGACTCGATGGGCCGAATGGCCTTACTTCCACTCCTCTGTCTTTATGGTCTTATATACAGGGGTTTTCGGTGGCAGATGTGCCATGGCCTCAATTTGCATGTGGTTGTGTATGTTTGCATGTTTACAGTTAGTATAGTGTATCTGTTTAGACTATTAACCGGGTTTTTGAAGGGTTAAAAATGAAGCCATCTTTTGGTACTGATTTTGTTTTAAGGGGTGTAGCGTCAGAAAGCTGTGTTTTTTTTTCCAAAAGCTGTTCCTTTTCTCAAGGATACTCTGTCCTTGGTTTTGTTCAGAGGGGTCATAAACCACTCTTGTCAATTAGACTGGTTTGGTACAGAGATTAAAGGGTATTTAGAGGCCTTTTTGTTTATATATAAACTGATGAGATTTCAGGCCAAAGTAGTCATGTTTTAGAAGTGACCTGTATAATGAAAGGGTCAGCTCTCTAGCTGAGCAGTGTAGTTCAGTCCAGAACTGGTTCGATGTTTAGCAGTGTTCTGTGTGTGAACAAACTCTGCCTCTCTCTCCACCCTTCTAACTTCAACCTGTAAGCATCTGTTCCATTTTCTAACTGTGTTTCAAGGGGGGGTTGCTTATTGGGATTGCTGTGTATATTCGGAACAGCATAATTAAGTCGAGTTTGGGTAGACTGAGTTCTGCAGGAGAGTTCTTTATTCTGTTCTTTGTGTTTCATTGTGTAATTTTGTGAATAAACGTTTGTCTGTTTTAAAACCTGGTAGTCAACCTCGTTAACATAATCTGAGTAATTTTTCACTGTACACTTACCAAAACAAATTGCAAAGTTATGGTTTGGACTGCCTGCTTAAGAATGTTTTGAGCAGTTTGACCTAGTCCATAACAAAAGACATACACAGATCAGTCTCTGTTGATCACTCATGCAAATGGCAGTTGAATGTCGATTATTGGTGTTCTTGACTTTGCAAGCAGTTGAAATCCTTTTGTGTTGTTTCCTTCTGGTTGGTTTTCTGGTTAGTTGGCTTCCAGCACTTGGAGTAAAAGCTGAATTTTTTTCACCTGCAATGCAGGGGTGACTAGTGTGTTTTTGTTTTGACTGTGGCATTCAAACCCAGACTGGCATATCAACCTAAAGAAAAACATGCAGTTATTTGGTATCTTTTCCAACATCCAGATGCCTCAATGCTAATTAGTTCCTTTCTTTATGATGTACACACTGTAATAGCAGTACACAAATTAGGAACAGAAGGAAGCCATTCCACCCTTCTAGCCTGCTCTCCAGTCAATAAAATCATTACTGATCTGATCATGGCCTCAGCTGCACTCTCCTGTCTACTTCCTAATAACACTGATTCTCTAATTAGTCAATAATCTATTTACCTTAGCCTTAAAATTAATCAACCACCCTGTCTCCATTGTTTTCTGGAGAAGAGAGTCTCAAAGTCTCACGATCCTCTGAGTGAAAAACTCCCTCCACTTCTTAGACGGGAGACCTCTACAATGTAGGTGTTTCATCCCTAAAGCATATCCCAATTTTCCATGAGCAATACCGTGGAAGCTTGCCCAGTACTTATGTAAATTGACTGTGTAATACACCTCCTCATCTGATTGAGATGGTTTCCTGTACAATGATGTTACTCTCAAAACAAATAGAGCTGCTGTTAGTTTAATTTCCACAGGCTATATTTTTGGAGTGCGTCCAGCCGCTGTTTATTCTGACAGGAAAATGACTCTGAGAGGCACAGACAAGCCAGGGCAATACTCTGAGATGAATTTATCACACATCACTGCCACTGCTGCAAGAGCCAGCCTCTCATCTCAATCTGTTTAACTCTGATGATTGACATCACAGCGGAACACAACATGTTTCCCACTTGACACTCAGTGCTGGTGCTGATTATGTTGAAGCCATATCCAATTAAAGAGAACAAGTCACTTGCAATAATGTGCTTTTCTACCTCCATCCAGTGAGGACATTTTTCTGGAAGATTTTAAACTTGTGGAAAGTTTGGGGACTGGGGGCTATTTAGTCAATAGTTCCACACAATATGCTGAAGTCTAGTATAAGTGAGATGATCAAATCATTCCATATAGCCCTCAGTTGGAGAGTAACTTTCAAAATGTAGATGCTAATGTAAAAGATTGGGCAGGATTAAACAAGAATTATAATTCATTTTTTATTCGCTACTTTCCTCTCTCTCTTTCAATGTGCGGTCCATTTTCACAGCAGTCCTGTGGCAGTTTGTACAAAAGGCACGTCTTTAAATGTGTGTCATGGAGTGGATGGGGTAAGAGCATCTTCAAACTCCAGAGGCTGCTCTGTCCTCATCTAATATACATGATCAAAGGCACACAAACTTATTCAATTATAGTATCCTCAAACTCAGCAGAAATTAGTGTTCAAATCTGATACATTTCTGAATGCCTCAATACCACAAATACATTCATCCTTTGAGTGACATTTTAAACCATGGTGTTCACAACTTCTCAAATTGAGGCTTGAGTTTTGAAAGTGTACAAAACCATTTGGACCCCTTCTCCCTCTTTTGATTATGCACTTACTGAGAGGAAATTCCATCAACCAGAACCTAGTGTTCAGCTTTTTTCACAGTTCCTTGGCTTTTGAAACATTTCATTTATGCAGCAATGTTCACACTTGGGACAATAAATGCCTAATGCTATATATGCCACACAAATGCAAGTTAATGACTTTCTCCAATAAGAGCATCTCAGTCTCTCCTCTTGACATTCTATGGTAATGTGTTCCTTGGGGAAGTGTCCTAGGCCCAACTATCGAGGACCTTGTTTCCATCACAAGATTAGCAGTGGGGATGTTCGCTCATGATTGAACTGTTTTCAGCATCACTTGCAACTTCTTAGACACTGTGTCCCTGAGCATCAAGACATTTACAACATTCAGGCTTGGGATGATCAGTCCCAAGAAACATTTGTGTGATGTAAGTTCAATGTTTCTTTCCAATAAGTCAGAATCTGACCAAGTCTCCTTGATATTTGATAGTATTACCTCAGTTGTATTGCCCACCTTCAGCATGAACTGAACTGGAACAGTCATATATACACTGTGGCTTCAAAGCCAGCTCAGAACCTGGTTATTTTGGTGGTGTAGGCCAACTTCCTAAGAATGAGCAATAAATGCTGGCCTTGTCAACAACAGGTACATCCCATGGCTGAATAAATAAAGTAAATTTAAAAAGTTGCAAGTACAAAGAATATGCCCAGTTAATGCACCATTTCAACTAAACAGCAATTTGCGGGACAGCCATTCCCATGGTAAGGCCTTAGTCAATCAGAGTTGATTTGCTTATTTTGAATTCAAGCAAAGATTTGACAGCTAACTGTTCCATGGTATATTCTCCATGGCAACACCTCTTCTAATCACAGTCTATTTGCCAGCCAATCAGCACCAACTTCTCATGCAATATTAACTGTAATTTTCTTTGGGCTTGGTATTCTTGTGATTGTGTCCTGATGAGTGCAAAGTGAGAAACTTCCCAGCACGTCGCCTTTCTCAGCAATACTCAAAGCTCTGTCCTACAGAATGACTACAGTAAAAAATTCTGTGTCAAGAGTATTATGAATGGCTTCCTGATAGAGATAGTTTGTAGGGATCTCTGAACAGTTCAGAACAGTTTCCCATCTGATTTTAATTCAATGCCCTCTTAGACCCTACTTGCTACTATTTCAATAGAAGACAAATGGAGGATAAGAAAGGATGTAGTTCTAATTTGAAGTCAAAAGTAACCTCTCCAGAAAAATCAATCAGTGTCTTAATTTTAACACTTTGAAAAGATAAGTAAACAAACCTCTCCCCACAAGATGAATGTTGAACATAAGGACAGAAAATTCCTCAAGCCAGTAGCTGACATTCTGACAGCTCCAGGGTCCATTGACTCAGTTGTTCATTCCTGTAGCTTGTTGACAGCTTGTGATGCTATCAATCATGAAGAGATTCAGAGTCAGATCAATTGCTGTTTAATGTTTCTCGAATTCTTTACTTTAATATTCATAGCTGATTCTAATTGACTAACCTAATGCTCAAAGCTTCATAGAAAAACTCATTATTCAGGACAATTTGGTGTAAGGTCTTAAGACAATTAATCTTGAGTTTAATAATCTCGGTAGAAATTTTGACAACTGCGTTTTCCTTTCTTTTCTGTCAATGTTTGAATGACAGCAGCCACAAGCTTTGACTTGTCTGAACTTAGCTTAAGGAGATGTTTTCAGTGAATCTTAGATTTGCACAGCTGTATGAAATCTTGAACTTGTGCACAGACCATTGCATTTAAAGTAGAAATTGTTGGAAAAGCTCAGCAGCTCTGGCAGCATCTGTGGAGAGAAATCAGAGTTAACATTTTGGGTCAAGTGACCCTTCCTCAGAACCCCACTGGGTTTATTTTGTTGCTGTGCAAAATCTCTTCACAGTGACTGAGATGCTGTCAGGAGACTACAAAAATCACATTGAACCCCCACGAAATCCCTAGTCTTACCTTCAAAGGATCTGCTTTCAAAGAGAAAAATAGAATTATTTTATGAATGTTAACAAAATTGATAACAAACAGTACCAAATATAAGAAGAACAATTTTAACCCAAGCTGTTTATCACGATGGGGTTCAACCCTGCCAAATACTGATACATGGACAGTAAAATTTTTCGGACTATGAAATGGACATTGTGTTCAATCCTGTAAATTGCTCAACAAATATCTTAATTTAAAATTGATCCTTTTGGATCAACAAGTACAAAAATGATATGATTAGCAGAAAGACGTTTGTCATTGTGAGCCTCCTCAAGTCTTCTGAGAAAATTAGTTTGAAACACAATACTTAAATCTTGCATGTTGCATATTCTGGTCCCCATATCCTAGAATAAAAATGTCTCTCTTTTTTAGATTAGATTACTTACAGTGTGGGAACAGGCCCAACAAGTCCACATCGCCCCACTGAAGCACAATCCACCCATACCCCTACATTTACCCCTTACCTAACGCTATGGGCAATTTAGCATAGCCAATTCACCTAACCTGCACATCTTTGGACTGTGGGAGGAAACTGGAGCACCCGGAGGAAACCCACACAGACACAGGGAGAATGTGCAAACTCCACACAGTCAGTCGCCTGAGGCGGGAATTGAACCCAGGTCTCTGGCACTGTGAGGCAGCAGTGCTAACCACTGTGCCACCGTGCCGCC
Source organism: Chiloscyllium punctatum (assembly GCF_047496795.1). Classification (NCBI taxonomy): domain Eukaryota; kingdom Metazoa; phylum Chordata; class Chondrichthyes; order Orectolobiformes; family Hemiscylliidae; genus Chiloscyllium; species Chiloscyllium punctatum. The sequence goes on from NC_092750.1 coordinate 20,482,789, forward strand.
CATATTTACAAGGTTACTCCAGATGCCATTCCAAACAAATCACATCATCAAGTTAGTTACAAACACTTTCTCCATCACATTTGAAATTTAGATGTTAGCAACCTTGATTGATTGGTGACGTTAATTGGTTCTATAGAGTGTGGATACTGGATGAGTGTGCATGGAAGTGCCAAAGGTTTGCATGAATGATACAAGGGATCGTGAAGGTAAGTACAGTAGCATAATCAGCATGAATGTGGCATGGGGAGGAAAAGGAAGAGTAAAGAGACATGAGAAGCGAGGGTTAGAAGGTCTAATATTAAATTTATAACTGGAACAAAGCACTAGAACAATGAGGTGGGTCACTTAACAAGCCCAGCTGAGAGCCCAGCTAAGCACCAAACAGCACCCATGGTTTCCCCTCAACCCTTTCCTGTGGTGAGGGTGGGGGTGCTGATTCCAGTTAACACTGGCCTCTCCTGAGTGAAAGTTCACCCTTTTCAGGCAGTGTCTCTAGCAGTGGACATCTTGAGCTGGGAAATTGTCTCTGTTCCTCTACTTGCCTCCAGAATTAAAATTCAGACCTCTAATACCGCCTGAGATATTTTCCACAATCAGTAAAGTCGGAAGTTTCTAAACAGTCATACATTAACAGAGTTAAAAAAAAACCCAAAGAGCTGCTGGAAATCAGAAAGAAAAACAGAAATATCTGGAAAAGCTCCAGCATCTATAGAGGAAAATAAGAGTTAATGTTTTAGGAACTGGATTAACAGAGCATGGATGGGGGGAATAGGGGAGACCAAACCTAAAGGGCGTAGGTTTAAGGGAGATGGAAAAGATTTAAAAGGGACCAAAGGGGTAAATTTTTCACGCAGAAAGTGGTGCGTGTATGGAATGAACTGCCAGAGGAATTGGTAGAGGTGGGTACAATTACAACATTTAAGAGGCATTTGGATTGGTATATGAATAGGAAGGGTTTGGAGGGATATGGGCCGGGTGCTGGCAGGTGGGACTAGATTAGGTTGGGATACCTGATCGGCATGGATGGGTTGGACCGAAGGGTCTGTATCCATGTTGTACATCTCTATGACTCTATGGATGGGTATATGAATGGGAAGGGTTTAGAGGGATATAGGCCAAATGCTGGCAAATCAGACGAGATGAATTCAAGATAATTGGTCCACATTGACGAGTTGGACTGAGAGGTCTATTTTCATGCAGTATGACACTATGATTCGAGAACGGGATCGAATGCATTAAGAGATAATGGGTATGGAGATTTGGAGAGGAAAGTCCCAAGTAAAATAATTAGGACATAGAACATAGAACATTATAGAGCCATACAGGCCTTCGGCCTTGATGTTATGCTGACCTGTGAAACCAATCTAAAGCCCATCTACCCTACATTATTCCATTGTCATCCATATGTTTATCCAATGACCATTTAAATTTCCTTGGCAAGTCTACTACTGTTGCCGCAGGGCATTCCACACCCTTGCTACTCTCTGAGTAAAGAACCTACCTCTGACATCTGTCCTATATCTATCACCCCTCAATTTAAAGCTAGGTCCCCTTATGCTAGCCATCACCATCTGAGGAAAAAGGCTCTCACTGTCCACCGTACCTAATGGGCGGCACGGTGGCACAGTGGTTAGCACTGCTGCCTTGCAGTGCCAGAGACCCGGGTTCAATTCCTGCCTCAGGCGATTCTCTGTGTGGAGTTTGCACATTCTCCCCGTGTCTGCGTGAGTTTCCTCTGGGTGCTCCGGTTTCCTCTCACAATCCAAAAATGTGCAGGCCAGGTTAATTGGCCGCGCTAAATTACCCGTAATGTTAGGTGAAGGGGTAAATGTAGGAGAATGGGTCTGGGTGGGTTGCGGGTCGGTATGGACTTGTTGGGCTGAAGGGCCTGTTTCCACACTGTAGGCAATCTAACCTTCTGATCATTTTATATGCCTCTATTAAGTCACTTCTTAACCTTCTTCTCTCTAACGAAAACAGCCTCAAGTCCCTCAGTTTTTCCTAATAAGACCTTCCCTCCATTCCAGGCAACATCCTGGTAAATCTTCTCTGCGCCCTTTCCAGTGCCTCCACACCCTTCCTCTAATATGGTGACCAGAACAGTATGCAATATTCCAAGTGTGGCCGCAGCCAGAGTTGGAAACAGATCTTCTGCAGAATGGGCTTTCTTATCTATGCTATTATATATCTCACATTGAATGCTGCAAACAGCAGGGGATTCAGAAAGGATTTTCAGAACTCCACCACACACTGCTCCTCTGTCAGCAGCTTCATCTGTTTGTCTTCTGCTTTCTATTACTAGGCCAATTTTCAAATTAGCCGGCTAAGTTACCATGAATTCTCAGTGTCTACATTTGTGTGGAAACCCTGAGGCACAGAATCTTACTGAGTGGCTTCTGAAAAACAATTTTAATTACATCTGTCAGATAGACCTCAGCTGTAACCTCAGCAAAAAAAAAGGTCCAGTTAAATCACTTTGCGCGGGTTAGAAGTAACCCAATGTGGCTTCTGCCCAAAGCTAAGAGAAAGCTGGTTTTGGGAGCTCCAGCAGGGAATCAGCATTCTGCCAGCCAGCCAGTTGGGTTCAATAGAGGGAGTTAAGGGGTTTGAACAACCCAACAGTAGGACAGTGTATTTTCATTGGCAGGGAAGGTTATCCATAAATATACTGTTAAAAAATTCTTGGACCTTTTTTATGAAGTGGTTTCTAGCAGCCCTTCAATTTGCCAACTATCTCACAGATGTCCACTCAATTGTCCTGGCATAGGACCTTTTTTTGGCATTTTAAGCAGTTTTACTTGGATTTCCGACTGTGACTGAGCATTGCAACTGACGGATTTTGGGTCGCAACCCACCCTGAGTGGTTGATATAGAAAGACTTAAACATCTCACCCAGTTCTGTTTGTACAGCCAATCTAAATACTGCATGGAATAACCTACACGGATCCTCTGAAATGGGTTCCAATGTACTTAAATGAATGTTAGTGGTCTCTCCTTCCTTGCCTGACAAGAACAGGTTCAGAGACTCCTTTTTTTGAATTGAAAGAATTATATTATCGATTTTCCAGTTCTCAAAGACAGTCTCTGTATTTTTGGATCTTCTAAAAATGTGAAGCAAGACCCCCGCCCATAACTTCCACATTTATTTCTTCAAGGGATTCCAGTGTCTATCTAATCCACTCCAGCTGCCAGTTGATACTTGAATTATCTTCATAGCACATTCTTTACTGATATATGAATGGATTCCTCACCCCATTTAACTGAATCTGGAACTGATCCATATATTTGATTCGAGCACGTGACATGAAGGATCTATTAAACTCTTACCTTTGCTCCTTGTTGTATTTATGACAAACTTATGACAGATCAGAAGAAATAAATGTTTAGACCCTTAGCCTAATATATGTTGAACTTAAAAGCAATTCTCTTAACCTCTCTTACTGCCATTAACATTATGCTTTCCACCAGTGTGTTAGCCTTTCTAATACTCTACAACTGTGTAAGGGTGTGTTCTTTTTCCTTTAACAGTATATTTTTCCTTCTCGGGTGTTCCTTCATCTTTCTTCAGTAGGAATATTTCACTGCTTCCAATGTCTTTGTTATTCTGAGATGTGATTATTCCAATTACCCACAGGCTGGCCTGACATCTTCTATAAACTTCAGTTCATCCAAATTCCCACTGCCTGTGAGTCCTGTTCACTTATTAACCCTATGTTTACCAGCCTTTATTGGCTCCTGCTCCACCATCACCGCAATTTAAAATTTCTTGTATTTGTTTTCAAACCCTTTCCCGCTCCTCCCTAACAGTACAACTTCCTCCAACTCCAGCCAATTTTAATCGCTACATCATTGGCAATTGTACCTCTAGCAGTCTATATCCTAAACTCTGGAATTCCAACCCTGAAGAAGAATATCATGCTATTTCTCTCTCCTTCAAGATTGTCCTTAAGAACCCACCATTAGATCAAGATTTTGGTTATCTCCCCCAATACCTCTCGATTTTATGGTTTTGAGCCAAATTTTACTTAGTATCTTGAATATTTTACAGACCCATACCCCTACCCTATCCCTGTAATCCTGCATTTTCCATGGGCAATCCACCCAACCTACACATCCCTGGATACAATGGGGCAATTTAGAACAGCCAATCCACCCAATCTGCACATCTTTGGATTGTGGGAGGAAACCCGAGCATCTAAAGAAAACCCACGCAGACATGGGGAGAATGTGCAAACTCCACACACACAGCCACCCGAGTGTGGAATCGAACCCAGTTCCCTGGCGTTGTGGGGCAGCGGTGCTAACCACTGAGCCACCAAACTGCCCTTCTCTGGATAAAGTCAGAAGTCAGACGATACCAGGTTATAGGCCAACAGGTTTATTTGAAATCACAAGCTTTCAGGGTGTTCACCTGATGAAGGGGAAATGCTCTGAACGCTTGTGATTTCAAATGAACCGGTTAGACTATAATCTAGCATTGTCTGACTTCTGACCTTGCCCACCCCAGTCCTACAGCGACACCTCCATGTCATTGCTATTCTGGTTAAAAGTAAAATAAAATTGCTATAGTGTAACTAGAGCATAAGGCTGCAGTCTCATTAGAGAGAGAGAACTGGTGATAGTTTAACCTGAGGGTCACCATACCTCAGATGAGGGAGTGGTTACAAAGGAGAGTCCTTTACAATAACCTCAGCCAGTGTGGGAATTAAACCCACTCTATTGGCCTTGTTCTGTATTGCAAGCCAACCATCCGGCTAACTGACCTCTATGTCACATTCATTACTCAGTTAGCTAGAAGTTTATCCTGGAGTTTGAAAGAAACCTGCCTAATTCAAAAGAAACCTCTATGACAACCTGTAGAATATCATTGTGGTTTGGAGCCAATCCAGCCTATACTGGGAGTCTTTCTCCTTTCTGTCAGTCACAGGTTTTTGTGCTATCTTGAAAAGGTGTGTACATTTACTGCTAAAAGACAGGTCTGGTTAGAGAGAGTGAAAAATGAAGTAAGTTGTAGATTGTTTCATATTCGACTACACTGAACTGGATTCTACCGCAAATATTTTAGGCAGAGAGGCCAGAACGAGCAGAATTTTAGTTAAAGGGCATGTGAATAAGATCCTATTAATAAATGTTAAATTCATCTGGGCTGAATTTAATTACAAGATCTGTTAGAGGTATGGAGTGCAATGCAATACTGGTTATGTCTGGCCAAGTTGGATTTCTAAGGAGCGAATTGCAAACTGTAACCTCTCCCCTCTACTCACTTTCCCTCCAAACACCCTTTTAATTAAAATGTGAACCAGTCTTTTCAGTGAATCCAGACAATGATTATTCACCTATATATTTTGCTATAAATTCTGTGTCCTGTGATCCTCCTTCACTAGCCACCTGATGAAGGAATAGCCCTCTGAAAGCTAGTGCTTCCAAATAAACCTGTTGGACTATAACCTGGTGTTGTGTAATTTTTAACTTTGTCAACCCCAGTCCAGCACTGACACCTCCACATTATCATAACCTATATATGGCATAATAACTAAGCCTTAAACTGACTATTGTTATGTCAGGAGGATAATTTAACTCTCCTCTTTTTAACCCTCCTCAGTTGTTGTGACCAATATTTGTCTTTATTTTTAAGCATGCACATATATTATAAATCAACTAAAGAGACAGTTATCTAAATCAAAGTAAATGAGCTAATTAATAGGTTTTCTGAAGTGAAAGTAAGAGGAGTTTTATTAGCTGCGAATCCTGAGAAAAAAATAACACAATATGACATCAACACAAGTACAGGTAATGCATTTAAAAGGCGACAGTGTCTGGTATAAACAATAAAGATAAAGACTAAAAGTCTCAAAGTTCTTAAACTCCTTGAGGTATTATAGTTTAAATCTGATTTCAAAGTTGTTTGATACTTGACAAGAATCCTTAGCAGTGGTGAACTTTGTGGATTTTTATTTGTGAATGGTTATTTCCCCAGTGAAACCAGAAAGTGCTGGAGAAACTCAGCAGGTCTGACAGCCTCTATGCAGATGGAAGCAGAGTTCTTTCCCCAGTTTGCTTTTCAAAGAGTGCTGTTTTTAAGATGCTAAAGGAAACAGGCAGGGACAGAGAGAGCTAATCTTGTAATTTTTACTTACAAATCCATTTCTTTTTCTCTACCTTATTTCTGAAAAGCAGCTGTTGAAATATAGTTCGGCATGTGTTCCTGAGTCAAGCCTGATTGTCTTTCCAAGCTGGTTAATGAACTGGTGAGCCTTTATGAAGGGATCACACAAGCATGAGTTAAAGCAGGAGATCTGATTTTCTTGATGCTGACGCTAGTTTTGATGACTGTAGATAGAAGTAATAACTCCAGTGCAGGCAGCTTCCTTATTACACAGTTTCACCAAGCTTGCTTCAGTTTGTAGTCAGACAACCACTGCAATCATTTTAGGTTCACTTGTCTTTCTTTTAACAAGCCATTTTAGTCCTTGAAAAGGCTCAGCCACGCCAAACAGATAATGAAATTTAAAATTTAATAGTCTGTATCTACCATTTTGTTACAACTTTGATGTAACATTCAGTATTCACATGCACAATGACTTTGGGGTCCCTGTTTAGCAACTGGAGTATGTACCCTGGCCTTATAATTTCAACAAGCTTGCAAGTGTGGCCCTTGATTTTGAGGATTGTGCTTAGTTGGCCCTGTCATGAATTTCTGCTTCCTATGCCCAGACTTTTAGAGGCTTGGGCAGCAGTTAAACATGTAAAAATGGCCTCCTGGAACTCCTGTGGTCGGAATTTTCTCTAACTACAGCCAGATTCAACACATTCCTTGAATCACTTTTGCTGACATTACAATAAACAGAGGTGTTGGAAATAGTGTAAATATTTGAGAGAACTGAGTTGGCTGGGAATGCAAGCAGAGGGAACAATGAAAGGTTGGATTTGGAGGGCATTTGTGAAATACAACCAATAATTAGAAACATACATTTTTCCAGCAGTAATCCTGTTTCTATATTAACAATAGATTCAGGCTTGGGAGAGGCCTTCTTCCCACTGGTATGGTAACCAGTGTCAGGAACTGATTCAGGAAACCATAAGTGATCCAACAATTCAATTATTCTTAACTCCTTGATCCTTTGGTTCTTTCAAACTTTTCCAAGATCTTGCAAGGTGTAATCTTATCATCACTTGTGACATTTGAAGAGAAATTGTAAAAAGTTATTAACTGTTAGCACTGGCTGCAGTGGAACTTTGCTTAGCTGCTGGGAAAAGTACTCACCAAGTGGGAATGTCTCAAATTGCTGTGGGCTCTGAACAGCTGCCACTCTCAGAGGTCTGCTTTGCACATTGGATGTGCTGCAAACAAATGTGTAGAATACCGTAACTATCTGACCGAATAAGACTTCAGCTTAGGTACGGGGTAATCCAATGTTTCACCACTCAGCCACTGTTATGCTTAAACATCATAAGAGTCCTGGTCCATGATGCATTCAAGTTAAAATCATTTTCTTCCTGTTAATTAGCTACGATGGTTAGTTATGAATTAATTTATTCAACCTTCAATCTGCTGTTGTAGTTACACTTTGACCACGAATGACAAACAGCAAAATGGATTTCAGGTAGTCGTAATCAGTGAATAAAAGATTTCTGAGTGAAAGAGCTAAAAGCTAAATCAGTAATTTGACTTAACAATCCATTTAAGGCGTGGGACAATAATCATTCAGTGCAAGATATCTTGACATAAGCAAAATATTGTAGATGCTGGAAATCCAAAACAAAAAACAGAGAATGCTGGGAATACACAGTGGGTCTGGCAACATCCATGGAGAGCGAGAGGAACCGTGTTAATGTTTCACATGGAGAACTGGAGAAGGCTAGAAATGTAACGGGATTTATAACAACATTGGCTTATATTTATGTAGTGCTGTCAGTATCACACAAAAAAAGTCCCAAGTTGCGACACAGAATGGTTATAAAACAAAATATAAGAAGAGGTTAGATCAACAGTTGATCAAAATCTTGGAGCCAGTTCTGAAGAACTGGTCATACCGCACTCGAATTGTCCTAATCTTTGTGTATAGGACCTAGCTGGATAATTTTCTACATGGTTGGGTAACTGCCAGTGCTGTAGCTGTACTGGCATTGCTTACTTAGGGGCGTGGCAAGTTCTGGCACCCAAATTTTTAATACAGCAAACATTTTAATAACTGACACCTATAGCACTAGGAGAGTATCAGCTGATCAAATATTCCAGTTGATCAAAAGGTCCACTTAATCAGTGTAAAAGCACACACTAAGTAATAGAGATGTAATACACATCAATGCTATACTTTATTTACAGAATAAATCACTTAAATAATAAAGCAACTTCACCTTAAATAAAACACTGGCAGAGAGCCTTCTCACTCACCTTCTTAACTGACTACTCAAACATCATGCAGATCACAAAAATACAGTAAACTTTCAGTATTTGAGGTATATAACTTCTGCCACTTTATCGAGACTGCCAGTTTATTAAGGTGTGCAGTTTAAAACAAAGTTTGCTGCACTATTCTTTAGTGCTGAAATGTTGTCAGGGCCCATAGTCTGTGCCTGCAGCCAGTTTTGATATTCCATATTGTTGAATCGAGCAATGTGATGTGAGTGACCACAGAAGGAGACTGGGTGGACCATCCACTTATGTTTGTGATTTCGGATGGTTGCAAATGCTTTATTACCTCATCAGTGTCAGGCTCACTGTTTATTGAGGATGAGGATATTTGTGGAGTGTGCTCCTGCAATTAGTTGTTTAATTGTCCAGCGCCATTCACATCTGGATGTGGCAGGTCTTCAGAGCTTAGGTCTGATCCATTAGTTGTAGGGTCACCCAACTCTGTCAATTTGCTGTTTCCACCGTTTGGCACACCGTTCAGTAGTCCTGTGTTGTGGCCTCTTAAAGTCAGTCAATCCCCAGACCCAACTGCATATAGCTCTGGTCACCACATCACTAGAAGGATGTGGATGCTTTGGAGAGGGTACAGAAAAGGTTCACCAGGATGTTGCCTGCTCTGGGGATTTTAACTATGAAGAAAGGTTGGATAGACTGGTTTTGTTTTCATTGGAACTCAGGAGATTGAGGGGTGACCTGAGAGAAGTTTATAAGATTATGAATAGCATGGATAGAGTGGAAAGTATGAGGCTTTTTTCCCCAGGATGGAGGGGTCAATTACTCGCGGACACGGGTTCAAGGCACTTGGGGAGTGGGGGGAGAATGTTTAAAAGAGGCAAGTTTTTCACACAAAGAATGGTGTGTGCTTGTAATGTGCTCCCAGAGGAGGTGGTGAAAGCAGGCACGATAACAGCAGCCAAGAAACACCTGGACAAATACGTGAATAAGAAGGGAATAGGGAAATATGGATCCCGTAAGTGAATTCAGTTTTTGTATGGAAGGGAAATATGTGTCAGCGCAGGATGGAGGGCTGAAGGGCCTGTTCCTGTGTTGTATTAACCTTTGTTGTGATTGTAATGGGAGAGTGGGAGATATACCAGACCATGGAGTTACAGACAATGATTGAATACAATTCTGCCACTGATGGATGCCCTATTTTGATCTGTTCAAACTCTATCTCACTCAGCATGGTGGAAGTGCTGCAGTGCATAGGGAGGGTAGGAATTAAGATAGGGCTTTGTCTCCACAAACACTTGTTGTGGTCATTCCTAACAATACTGTATTGGATAAATTTATCTGCAACAGATAGATTGGTGAAGATGCAATCAAGTTGGTTGTCTCTTTTGTTGACTCCTTTACCATTTGATGCAGACTCAATCCAGCAACTATGTCCTTTAGGTCAATCAGTGATTGTGTTCCAAACCTGCTCCTGGTGACAATACACACAGAAGTGCTCCAGCTAAAGTGTATTCTGTGTCCTTGCTCCTCAATGCATCTTCCAATTGGAGTTCAACATGGAAGAGAACTGATTCACATTTGAGGCTAATGTAGTGGTTGGAACTCAGAAGGATCTTTCCTTGCCCAAATTTGACAGGATGACAATAGACTTCATCTGGTCTGGAATCAATGTTGTGAACTCCCAGGACAACTCCCTACTAAAGGTACACCACTCTCCTGCCACTGTGTATTAGCCCTATTAGTGGCACAGGATACCAGTAATGGTGTCTGCGACTGTTTGTGAGGTGTGATCTTGTGACTATGACTATGTCAGACTAGCCTGTGGCACAGCGCCCCAGTTCCCTGTAAGGACCCCATCAGTTAGTAGGTCTGGGTGTCTCATTGTCATTTATTATGCCCAGGTCAATATCAGGTGGTCAATCCAGTTCTATGAATTTTCCCCAGCAGTTTGATACAACCGAGTGGCTTACTAAGTGCATTCCAGTGCCAACTACACTGCTGTAGGTCTGGAGTTACATGTAGGTCTGAGCAGTACCACAGATTCCTTTCCATGAATGGTCAAATGCATTCTACATTATCACCAATGGGTTCACACTCACCATTACCGGGTGTAGAGGTTTAATAGTTGAACTTAAATTCCAGCAGCTTCCATCTGGGCTTTGCACTAAGTCCCTTAGGATATTGGCCTGACCTTGGATTACGAGGTAAAGTCAATAGAGAGAGAGAGAGAGAGAACCTGCTGGTGAGTAGAACCTGAGGTCACCACGTCTCAGGGAGTGGGTGAGTTTGAGAAGTGGGGACCTCAGTGGTGCATGAACTGAACCCATGTTGTTGGCAACACACTGCGCCGCAAACCAGCTGTCCAAGCCGATAACTCCAGTGACATGACTGCAATGGAACCGTCTCCCCCTCAACTAACAGAGCCAGTTTGGCTCCACTTTGCAGGTTCTGAGCGAAGAAGATTGTCAACCACCAGCGGATTAGACCCACTTGTGCCTCAAAGTGATCTTTGGATCACAAGATGCAGCATCACTGCAGCGGCTTAAAGCTCTGCAATCACCTGCATGGCCTTCATCACAGCATAATCTGATGTTCTGTTATCTTCTGATTGTGCCTAGCGTGACTGATTCACACAGTGGAGACGGTGTGTGTTTTAGTGAAGGTTAGAGAATACACGAGTGCTCGGTAATAGGGGTTATTACCTTGGGACTGCAGAGAGCATTTGGAGTAATTCAGACATTTTTCACTGACAGTTCATGTGGAGACCCAGTCGCTGGCCAGGTATGATTGTGTGCACAGTTTATTATCCTTCCTTGCTCTAAGTGGAGAGAGAAAGATGTGCATGCCAAGCATATTTTAATCTCTAATGGATTGGAGGAGTTTTATTCTAATTATTTTTAGTTAGCATTCCGGTAGACTCCAGCTGGTTTCAGCGATCAAAACTATCGGAATAATTCAGATTTCGTTCTGACCCCTATCAGGGATGTGGGCTATCTGTGATTTTCATTCACTTTACATGTTCACTTTGAACCTGTAGAAATTGGTCTGCGATTTCTTATTTTAAATAGCTTGCAAAACCTTCATTTTTCGCCATTGATTAGATACTGCAGTAAAGGGAACGGACCGTGATACCACTGGCCCCTTGCACATCAGAGTGTGAGAAGAAACAGGAACATTTCATTCCTGAGTTGAGTGCAGCCCAGCTTTTGTATCAGTTGCTTTTCATGTGCAAAGATGCAGCACTGCCTCTGCAGATCTTTTCCTTTCGCCAGAAAGCGTTGTCATCACGGATTTTCTGGCGTGCAAGATGGGCAGTTTTAAACAGAAGTACAACCTCTCTCAGCCATTACCTGAGGGTGGTTAAAAATGCCCAAATAATGACACATTTTGCAAGGCGGTTTTTTTTTGACAAGGTGACACCTTTGACCTAGTTCGTTAATGGAAGTGAATCGGTAGGCTGGTGTGATATTTGAAATTTGGATTATCCAAGTTGTTCATGCATAGCACTCAGTGAGGTTTACCACAGGAAAGAGGAATTCTCTCACTATCTGGAACATTTATGGAAAATGCCCATGTCAAAGAGTCATAGGACCCCAAGGATGCAAAAAGTTGTTGGCTTTGAGATGGGTAAAGTGCGCACTGACTTCCAAAAATATTGGTTTCCTCATGTGTTTAGAGTTTACAATTTGTGTAAAGACAATTTTGGGAGGTGTAATGATCAATGATGATTATCTTTATTAGAATGAGAATTTTTAATTTTTATTAGAATTCCTACAGTGTGGAAACAGGCCCTTCGGCCCAACAAGTCCACACCGATCCTCCAAAGAGTAACCCACCCAAACTCATTCCCCTATCATATATTTTGCCCCTGACTAATATACCTAACCTGCACATCCCTATGGGCAATTTACTTAACCTGCACATCTTTGGATTGTGGGAGGAAACCGGAACACCCGGAGGAAACCCACACAGACAGTTGCCCGAGACTGGAATCAAATTCAGGACCCTGGCACTGAGGCAGCAGTGCTAACCACAGAGCCACTGTGCCGCCTATCTTCCCTGAGAGAGAATGGATAGGCCAAGCAAGGTCTTTGGCATGTAATCCAGTTTAGATGGCAGCATTGGCAATAAACTGCTGCATGGCTTTACGTAAACCTGATGTGGGGGCACTAATCTAATACAGCAAAGAACATACTTGAACGTCACAGTAAGTTTTTAAACAATACAGTTTTTGCACCGCCTAGATCCACACTTAGAGTCATAGAGTGATAGAGATGTACAGCATGGAAATAGACCCTTCGGTCCAACTCGTCCATGCCGACCAGATATCCCAACCCAATCTAGTCCCACCTGCCAGCACCCGGCCCATAATCCTCCAAACCCTTCCTATTCATATACCCATCCAAATGCTTCTTAAATGTTGCAATTGTACCAGCCTCCACCACATCCTCTAGCAGCTCATTCGATACATGTACCACCCTCTGCGTAAAAAAGTTGCCCATTAGATCTCTTTTATATCTTTCCCCTCTCACCCTAAACCTATGCCCTCTAGTTCTGGACTCCCGACCAGAGGGAAAAGACTTTGCCTATTTGTCCTATCCATGCCCCTCATAATTTTGTAAACCTCTATAAGGTCACCCCTCAGCCTCCGACGTTCCAGGGAAAGGCTGCTCCTACTTTCCCCTCACCTTCAATTATTTGTTGTTAAATCCACAATGTTGTTACTTACTTTAACTGCTTACCTAAATCCAACTAATTGTTAAACAATTCCCTTAGGTCAACATGTTATGCCCCATGTGCACAAAAATAAGGCCTTTCAAGTTTTATATAACGAATGCTTGCCTTCATCAGACTGGGCATTGAGTATAAGAGCTGGCAGGTCATGTTAAAATTGTACAAGACTTTGGTTTGGCTGCATTTCGAATACTGTGTACAGTTCTGGTCGCCACATTCCCAAAAGGATGTGGATGCATCGGAGAGGGTGCAGAGAAGGTTTACGAGGATGTTGCCTGGTATGGAAGGTGCTAGTTATGAAGAGATGTTGAGTAGGTTAGGATTGTTTTCATTAGAAAGGAGGAGATTGAGGGGGTACCTGATTGAGTCTATAAAATCATGAAGGGTATAAACAGGGTGGATAGAGATAAGCTTTTTTCCCAGGGTGAGGGATTCAATAACAAGAGGTCACACGTTCAAGGTGGGAGGTGAAAAGTTTAAAGGGGATACACGCGGCAAGTACTTTACACAGAGGGTGGTAGGTGCTTGGAATGAGTTGCCAGCAGAGGTAGTAGAGGCAGGCACGGTAGATTCATTCAAGGTGCGTCTGGACAGATACACGAGTAAGTGGGGAGAGGAGGGATACAGACGCTTAGGAGTTGGACGATAGGTTTAGACAGTGGATTTGGATCGGCTCAGGCTTGGAGGGCTGAAGGGCCTGTTCCTGGGCTGTAAATTTTCTTTGTTCTCTTTGTTCAATGCAGATTTGACATCAAAAGCAATTTTGTGCTTTCTTAGACATTCCTTTACTTGTTCCTCAAGACCATTTCCTGATGTGACTTGGGAACCAGAAATCTGAAATTCCTTGAAGTTTACTGTAGTGCAGCTTAAAGGAAACATTTATAGTGACTGATACATCATTGCATTGTCCTGGTCTCAAATTCCAGAGAGCAAATTGGTGTTCAAGGGACCATGCACCCAATCTTTTATGTCATTCATGGCAGTGGCAATGTCACTGCACTAGTAAGGTACAGGTCCAAGCTAATAGTCCATGGACATGAGTTCAAATCCCATTATGGCAGATAGCGGAATTTAAATATGGTGAATATATCTCACATAGAAAGCTAGTATCAGTAATGGTGACAAAAACTGAAATTGCTGGAAAGACTCAGCAGGTCTGGCAACATCTGTGGAGAGAAATCAGAGTTAATGTTTCAGGTTCAGTTACTCTTCCTCAGAACTGGTAGTAGCGAGGAAAACGTTGGTCTTTATGCAGAAGATAAGATGGGGGTAGGTAGTAAGGAGCAAACGATAAGTGAAAGTAGAGTCCAAAGGCAGAGAAGAACAGTTGGACAGTCAAAAGAGTGGATAACAGTCAGCCTGAGAGAATGAATAGCTATTAATGGACAATGAGTGACTAACAATGTGTGTAATAGCAGACCATGTAATTACAAGGCCTGCCATGTGGGGCCTGGGGTAAGGGCATGGGAGAAGGTGCCTCAGGCCCTAAAATTGTTGAATTCGATATTGAATCCAGGTGGCTGTAGAGTTCCCATGTGGAAAATGAGGTGCTGTTCTTGTGCTGCGTTGTACTGGAGCACTGCAGCAAGCCTGAGACAGAGATGGGATAGGGAACAGGGTGGTATGTTGAAGTGGCAGGCGACTGGAAACTCAGGGTCTTTTTTGCAGAATAGATGTTCTGTAAAACAGTCACCCAGCCTACACTTTGTTTCCCCAGTGTAGAGGAGACCACATTGTGGGCAGCAAAGCCAGGTTGAGTGAAGCGCAGGTAAAGCGCTGCTTCATCTGAAAGGTGTGTTTGGACCCTGGGATACTGAGTAGAGAGGAGGTAAATAGACAGGTGTTACACCTTCTGCATTTTCAGGGGAGGTTGCTGTGGGCCTGTGGGATGTCAGTAATGGTGACCATGACAACTGTCATCAATTGTTGCACAAACTAGTTCACCACTGTCTTTTAGGGGAGCAAATCAGCATTCTTTTCTGGTCTGGCTGATATTTAACTCCAGGCCCACAGCAATATGGTTGGCACTGAATTGCACTCCAAGTAGGCCATTGGAGACGGACAAGAAACGCTTGCTTAGGCCATTCTGGAAGTGTAAAACTTTTAAATGATATCCTCTGGTGTCAACATTTGCACTGTGAGCAACAGCTGAGAAACCATGGGACACATCACCCCTGAATTATCTTCTGTTAATCAGATGCAAATAACAATCAGCCCCTTATTCTGTTGGGATTCATTGCAACCTCATAAAGGAATAGAGAGCATCTGAACACAGCAACCTCCTCTTATTCCAACCCGCTTGTCCCAGCACTTTCCCAGTCTGCCAGACCTCAGATACTTGCTGTCTCTAATTTTCGGACTCTTCTTTCCTTATGTTGGTCTCTGGAAGGTACAGTGAAGACTGCAGCTTGACTCTGTCCTTTTTCAAATACTATTTACAAATGGCTGCCACTCCTCCAGTTACAACAAAAGGGCTAAACTTCATTTTCCGTGAGCAAGTTTAGATTGAACCTTCCAGGCGAGTTCAGCAGTTTCATCCCATTCAATGTTTTTTAATGGTGAGACAACAAGTATGATGTCATTTTGAGGAGTTAACCGTGGAGTGATGCGATTCAGGCAATAACATCTAACAGCGCCGGGGACCCGGGTTCTTGGGTGACTGTCTGTGTGGAGTTTGCACATTCTCCCCCGTGTCTGCATGGGTTTCCTCCGGGTGCTCCAGTTTCCTCCCACAGTTCAAAGATGTGCTGGTTAGGTGAATTGTCCATGCTAAATTGCTCATAGTGTTCAGGGATGTACAGGTTAGGTGCATTAGTCAGGGGTAAATGTAGAGAAATAGGTCTGGGTCTGGGTGGGTTACTCTTCAGAAGGTCAGTGTGGACTTGTTGGGTCAAAGGGCCTGTTTCCACACTGTGGGGATTCTATTTGAAAGTTTGCATAAAGCTACTCCTCTGGCCCTTGGTTGAACTTGCTGTACCAAAAATGTTTGGATAATGTTCAGCACCTTATTGTCAATTTGACAGCTAAATCTGGCTAAAGCTGTGTGCACTCCAGTTTAGTGTGTGATTCATTTATCAAAACAATATTGCATCAGTAAGATTTTGGATTTTGAGTTCAACCTAATAATTAAAACATTCAAATCAAACGTTATTTCGGAACTTTAAAACTGTGGGGGCGATAATAGCATAGTGTAATGTCACTGGACCAGTGATTCAAACATTTAGTCTAATTCTCTAGAGTTGGCGGATTCACATCCCACCATGGCAACTGGTAGAATTTAAAACCTCAATTGAACTAACAAAAAGCCTGGACTTAAAATAAGGATGCCACAAAACTGTTATTGTTTGGTATATGATTTAATTGTGTGATTTACTAATATTCTTCACGGAAGAGAATTTGCTAACCTTATCTGGTCTGGCCAACATGTAACTCCAGATCCACAGAAATATGGATACCTTTAAGCGACCTTTCAGTTCAAGGGGTAATTAGGGATTGGCAAAAAATGCTGAGCTTGCTAGTGATGCCTGAGATAACTCTTTAGAGGCCAGTATCTCATTACCAATCACCCTCAATTCACCACTGTATTGCCTCTCACTGAGTCCGGTGTTTGAGGTCTCAATATCCCTGACAGTCATCCTTTTATGTCAGCCAAGGCTCCCTGATTGGACCAGATTAACTGCTTCAGTTAAGGAACTCATCTTCTATAAGGTCCAGCTGGCTGACTTCAATACAATCACTCCAATGCCCATATCACAAAGAATAGTAAAAAGAATTGAAAGCTGTCCGTAAGCAAATTGATTACTGATTTGGTTCATTGCCCACAGATAGAAGAAACACTGTTAAAACTCAATATGCATTTATCTCTATTTGCTAAATAGAAAAACAATTTTCAGTGAGACCAGGAAGTAGAGAAGACCATCATCAGATTTGCTCTGATTTAACAATGACTGTTTACTGTCAGCACTCTTCAGATGTCACACTTTGTTTAAAACATCAACAAGTCACGACTGAGCAATGTTTACAAAGACACAAGGATTAATCACTTGGTACAAAACCTAAGATGCTGCAAATGCTGGCAATCTGAAATAAAATCACAAAGTGCAGAAAGAACTCAGCAGGTTAGGCAGTATCTGTGGAGAGAGAAAAGCAGAGTTGACCTTTCAGGTTTATGATCTTGTTTCGATACATTTCCTGATGTTTCCTCCATTAAAATAACTTGCACTGTTCAAAATTTATCTAATGTTATAATTGTTTTATCTTTAGCTCAAAAATGGGCACATGACCTCACAGACAAGTTTTTAAACCTGAGTTAAAGAAAACTAAGTCCAAAAGTCAGAAAGAACAGAAGAAAGGCTTGAACTTATTTTATACCATTTATGTCCTATCAGAAGGCTGTTGTGAAACTTGAAAGGGTTCAGAAAAGGTTTCCAAGGATGTTGTCAGGGTTGGAAGGTTTGAGCTACAGGGAGAGGCTGAACAGGCTGGGGCTGTTTTCCCTGGAGCGTCAGAGGCTAAGGGGCAACTTCATAGAGGTTTACAAAATCATGAGGGGCATGGGATAGGATAAATAGACAAAGTCTTTTCCCTGGGGTGGGGGGAGTCCAGAACTTGAGCGCATAGGTTTGGGGTGAGAGGAGAAAGGTATCAAAGAGACCTAAGGGGTAACTTTTTCACGCAGATGGTGATACATGTATGGAATGAGCTGCCAGAGGAAGTGGTGGAGGCTGGTACAATTACAACATTTAAAAGGCATTTTGATGGGTATATGAATAGGAAGGGTTTAGAGGGATATGGGACAAGTGCTGGCAAATGGGACTAGATTAAGTTGGGATATCTGGTTGGCATGGATGGGTTGGACCGAAGGGTCTGTTTCCGTGCTGCACATCTCTATGACTCTATGACCTTGGAACATTCTAAAAATTAAATTAGCAGTCAATTAAATTCTGTTAAAGTAGTGACACTATTGTAATTTAGAAAATATAGTAATCAATTAATGTGCAGTCAACACTCTCAAATCACACAATGATAGTGGCCAGATAATTTCAAGTTCAGTGACCTTTCTGATCTGAAGAAGGGTCATCGGTCCTGAAACATTGACTCTGTTTCTTGCTCCACATATGCTGTCAGACCTGCTGAGCTTCTCCAGCACTTTCTGTTTTTGTTCCTGTTTAGTGATTTTAATTGTTGGTATTCTCTCGAATCCAGAACTAGAAGGTATTGGTTTAGGTTGAGAGGGGAAAGATATAAAAGGGTGCTCAGGGGCAACTTTTTCACCACTGGTTTGTGCATGTGTGGAATGAGCTGCCAGAGGAAGTGGTGGAGGCTGGTATATTAAAAGGCATCTGGATGGGTATATGAATAGGAAGGGTTTGGAGGGATATGGGTGGCATGGTGGCTTAGTGGTTAGAACTGCTACGTCACAGAGCCAGGGACCCAGATTCGATTCCACCCTCTGGGCGACTAACTCCAGATTCTCCCCATGTCTGCGTGAGTTTCCTCCCACAATCCAAAGATGTGCAGGTTAGGTGAATTGACCATGCTAAATTGCCTGTAGTGTTGAAGGATGTGTGGGTTAAGTGCATTAGTCGGATACTAGTGGAATGGGTCTGGGTGGGTTAGTCTTCGGAAGGTTGGTGTGGACTTGTTGGGCTGAAGGGCCTGTTTTCACACTGTAGGGAGCCTATGTAAATGGGACTAGATTAATTTGGGATATCTGGTCAGCATGGACAAGTTGGACTGATGGGTCTCTTTCTGTGCTGTCCATTTCTATGACTCTATGCTGATGATTGCCCCACTGCCTTTTGCAACATGTTCCAATGTAGGTTCCTTGGGTCATCATGCTAGCTGAAGCCAGACTTCTGGTTTACTGTGAGCCAACAATGACTAAGACATTGAAACATAGAAAATAGAAGCAGGGGTAGGCCATTGAGGCCATTCATTATGATCATGATTGATAATCCAATTCCAGCTTTGCCTTTGATCCCTTCAACCCCAAAATTTCCATCTCCAACTCCTTCTTGAAATCATACAGCATTTTCAACCACTTTCCGAGGTAGAGAATACCACAGGGTCACCATTTTCTAGGTGAAGAAATTCCTCATCTTCACTGTCCAAAACGGCCAATATCATATGCTGTGGTTTCTAGTGGTATGGCTACAGACCAAGTGTGCACATTCCAAACTCACAGCAGAATACTAACAGATGATTACTGAGGTCACAGTGGCACCACAGCTTATCTCTGAGACTCATGTAAATACTCATTGAATCCAAACGCCATGTGTCCTTTTTCAAAGAGTGCTCCGAGATTTTTCACATCCATTTGAGAGAGTTCTGAAGTTTTAATGGCTCATCTCAAGACAGCACTGCAGACAAAGCAGCACTCCCTCAACAAAAATAGATATAAAGAATGGACTAGGCAGGAGTCATAGAGTCATAGAGACGTACAGCACGTAAACAGACTCTTCAATCCAACTCGTCCAAGCCAAACAGATATCCCAACCCAATCTAGTCCCACCTGCCAGCATCTGGCCCATATCCCTCCAAACCCTTCCTGTTCATATACCCATCAAGATTCCTTTTAAATGTTGCAATTGTACCAGCTTCCACCACTTCCTCTGGCAGTTCATTCCATACACATACCACCCTCTGTGAAAAAGTTGCCCCTTAGGTCTCTTTTATATCTTTCCCCTCTCACCCTAAATCTATGCCCTCTAGTTCTGGACTCCCCCACCCCAGGGAAAAGACTTTGTCTATTTATCCTATCCATGCCCCTCATGATTTTATAAACCTCTATAATATCACCCCTCAGCCTCTGACGCTCCAGGGAAAACAGCCCCAGTCTGTTCAGCCTCTCCCTATAGCTCAAATCCTCCAACCTTGGCAACGTCCTGTAAATCTTTTCTGAACCCTTTCAAGTTTCACAACATCTTTCCAATAGGAAGGAGACCAGAATTACACACAATGTTTCCAACAGTGGCCTAACCAATGTCCTGTACAGCCGCAACATGACCTCCCAACTGACCACTAAAGGAAAGCATACCAAACACCTCTTCACTATCCTATCTACCTGCAACTCCCCTTTCAAGGAGTTGTGAACCTGCACTCCAAGGCCTCTTTGTTTACCAACACTCTGTTGGACCTTACTATTAAGTGTTCTCAACCTTTAGTCTTCAGAAGCTCCTCCCCACTCCTGTGTTCAAAAAAAAATCCTCTGATCCTCTGTAACAAGCATTTTCTTCCTGTATTGAAATCAGTTCTATCTTTATCAAGACAGATGGTCCTTGTCTAGATTAGATTAGATTAGATTCACTACAGTGTGGAAACAAGCCCTTTGGCCCAACAAGTCCACACCGACCCTTTGAAGAGTAACCCATCCAGACCCATTTCCCTCTGACTAAAGCACCTAACACTATGGGCAATTTAGCATGGCCAATCTACCTGACTTGCACATCTTTGGACTGTGGGAGGAAACCGGAGTACCCGGAGGAAACCCACGCAGACACTGGGAGAATGTGCAAACTCCACACATACGGTCACCCGAGGCTGGAATCGAGCCTGGGTCCCTAGCGCTGTGAGGCTGCAGTGCTAACCACTGAGCCACCGTGCTGCCCCTATTGTCCTATTATATTTAATATTTGATACTTTAATGAATCCAATTTGGATGCTTACAAAGAATCAGGCTGTAGTTGTGTAAAAGTGACACACGTCTATTAGGGTATATCTCCAATTACAGTAAGAATCAAACCAAAATTCAAATGGCTGCTTTCTCATTTCCTTAATTTTGCAGTGTTAACAGTAGCATTGTATTTTGTTAGTCACATTTTTCCTCCTCAATGTTTCTCAGTCCTAACTGTCGATAATGTTCTATATTATCATGCTGTGAGTTCTGTTGTTTTGAAGCCGATGACCACATTAAGAATGTATTCCCATCTGGTATTTATTGTCTTTGCTTACAATAACTTTTCCTGGGTTATGTAATTTATCGTGTTCCGACTGAAATAGATCAAGTAAGCCTTACATAAAGGGAGAGCATATTAAGTGACCTGATACCACATTCATTTCTGTACTTTGCAGCTTGTAATAAACACACTCCAATTAGGAATAAGTATCAATTCCCACCTTGAACACACCCAAAGCATCAATATTTCAAATGTCACTCACCTAAATGTGAGTATGGTAAAAGATCCAAACCTTATGTGAATGGATTTGTCATAAGATACCCAACATGGGTGAACAAAATATTAAATGCCCCAAGTGAGTGAATTAATGATCACATGCCCCAAACTCCCTGGAGAGTAGAACCATAGAATCCCTACACTGTGGCAGCAGGCCATTCAGCCCACTGAGTCAGAACTTACCCTCTGAAAAGCATCCCACCCAGACCCATCCCATCCACGTAGTCCTTCATTTTCCATGGCTAATCCATCCAACCTGCACAGCCCTGGACACTATGGGCAATTTAGCATTCTGGATTAGTGGTGCTGGAAGTGCACAGCAGTTCAGGCAGCATCCATGTAGCTTCGAAATCGACGTTTCGGGCAAAAGCCCTTCATCAAGAATCATGGGCAATTTAGCATTGTCAATCCACTTAATCTTTGGATTATGGGAGGAAACTGGAGCATCCAGAGGAAACCCATGCAGACATGGAGAGAATATGCAAACTCCACACAGACAGTAGCCTGAGGCTGGAATCGAACCTGGGTCACTGGCAACGTTACCATTCTTTCTATAGACGTTGACCTACTCTTACCCAGTCTGTGTGCCCTTGAAATAATTTCCTTTCTACCTCTCCAGAAGGGGGATGCTTTGTTAATTGGTATTGAGAATGTGCACCACTTTAATTCCAAGCTCTGGAGAGATGCTGCATGATGTGTTGCCAGCTCTGACCTTCTATTTCCTGGGCTATTGAAACTGCTGGCTCCTGGTCACTTTTTTGCTTCCTCATTCACAGGATGAGGGCAACACAGACTGGGCCAGCATTTATTGCCCATCCCTAATTGCCCAGTGGGCAGTTACAGGTCAACCACATTTCTGTGCGTCAGACCAGGAAAGATTTCTCTCCCTCAAGGGTATTAGTGAACCAGATAGGGTTTTAAAATAAGCAACACTGGGTATATGGTTGCCATTAAGTGATGCTTTTAATTCCAGACTTTTATTGAATTCAGAGTTCACCATCTGCCATGGTGGAGTTTGAACCCGTGGTCTGGGATTCCAGATTATTAGGAGAAAGTGAGGACTGCAGATGCTGGAGAACAGTCGATGAGTGTGGTGCTGGAAAAACACAGGAGGTCAGGCAGCATCCATGGAGCAGGATTCGAGCATAAGCCCTGGCTTATTTTCCTGCTTCTTGGATGTTGCCTGATGGGCTGTGCTCTTTCACACTCTAGATTACTAGCCCAGTGAGGTAGCCTCTGTACCACCCACAGCACCTCTCTGGAATGTGCATTCCATATTGATCCCAGCACCTTTTGGAATCTAGTCAGAGCAGAGGCTGACCCATCAGGTGTAGAGAGGTAAGGGATAGTGCCGGAGAGAGACTCAGGTTACAACTTGTTCAGGTAATCTTCAGCATTATCTCCATCAGAACAAGGACTTTGAAAACACTGTTTCTGGCAGAACTTGCTGGGAATATCTCCACACACTGCTGTCTTAATCCTGGTACATCTTCACTTCTGCACGACTCTTTTCAAGGACCCACCGTTATCAGACAGAGCTGCTGGTAGCTTCCAATTGCTGCTGACTTTAAACCATCGACCCTTATACGCATTGCAAACAACAAAATGCTGGAAATCACAGTGGGTCATGCAGCATCCACGGAGAGAGCAAGCTAACATTTCACGTCATCTAGACTAGAAATGTTAGCTTGCTGTCTCTCTGTGGATGCTGCCTGACCTGCTGTAATTTCCAGCATCAGCGAGTTTTGAGAAGATTTTTAGCTCAGGCTGAGGTTCTGGATGTAGGTTTGCTCGCTGAGCTGGAAGGTTCGTTTTCAGATGTTTCATCACCATACTGGGTAACATCTTCAGTGAGCATCCGGACGAAGGCTCACTGAAGATATTACCTAGTATGGTGATTAAACGTCTGAAAATGAACCTTCTAGTTCAGTGAGCAAACCTATGTCCAGATTCCAGCATCGGCAGTAATTTGTTCCTACCCTGTGCACATTGTAAGCCTGCCCATGCCAACTTGGGAATGGATGCCACCATATTTCATCAGAGTAAAACAAAAGTAGCACTTATCCCTTAGAATATTTTTGTGGATGCCTCAGTTCGAAACCTCTGAACTGTGGACCATTCCTCTGATTATTACAGTGCTGTACTGAACACACCTCATTAATGGCAGTATAGGTAGTTCCACTGAGTGGATGTCAAATTAGAGGATGGCTTTAACAGGTGAATGTATAATGGAACAATGCGAGAAGAATAATCTATTAAATTGACAGAAAACAGTTCATGTTGCTGCACACTGAGATCGACGCAATTCAGTGAATGAATGAAGAAGGACAGTGGTCACTAGAGGGTCATTGTTATCATGTGATAAACTTATAAGAGGGTCTGAAACACTTGTAAAGTGTTTTTTTTAATCAAGTCCCTACAGTGTGGAAACAGGCCCTTCAGCCCAACAAGTCCACGCCCACCCTCCGAAGAGTATCCCACCCAAACTCGTTCCTCTACATTTATCCCTAACTACACATCCCTGAACACAATGGGCAGTTTAGCATGGCCAATTCACCTAATGTGCACATCCTTGGACTGTAGGAGGAAACCGGAGCACCTGAAGGAAACCCACACCGATACAGGGAAAACGTGCAAACTCCACACAGTCAGTCACCTGAGGTTGGAATCGAACCTGGGTTGCTGGTGCTATGAGGTAGCAGTGGTAACCACTGAGCCACTGACGCCTTAACGGGTTTGAAAAGAATAAATGGAGGAGGTCAGCAAGTACATTTCTCAACTACAATTACTTTGCATTCGATCTGAATGGAGACTCAAAGGTCAGTTTTTCCATCATCAGCCTTTGGGTGTGTCTCATTCAATGGTTTTTGCCTCATGTTTTCATTGTATTCGTTTGTAGGACACACCTAAAGGAAGCACCTTGGGCAGGCAAAACAACTGGGAGTCTGCGGAGCTGAATGTGCAAATAGTTTCTTAGTAGCTGTAATGCTGAAGTGAAATTTGTGGCTCAGTCTATACATCTTGATCTTATCATGGTTTTTTTCTAATCATTTTATGAGATGTGGTAATGTAAATGGATGCACTGTGGATGGGGTGGTGTGTTGTAGTTTTGTGCTACTAGTTTTTACATTAATCAGAATTGTGCCAAGATGATGAAGGGAAATCAGGCAACTTCCAAAGAAATAGTGAATTGGACCATCCTGGCCAATATTGTTTATGTCTGATACCTGGTTCCAGAGCAAGAAAATCAGAGAAGGAAGAATGTAACCTTCCCATCTCGGACAACACAAGAAAGTTAGCAAAGTTCAGTTAAAAGTGAGGCAGCTACACTACCACTCCACATTAAGCACAATGTCCCCAGATGAACGTTCCTAAAAGCGGATACTTTTTAAAAACTACTAACTCTCTCAAAAAATTGCGTTACCTCTGAACACTACATTTTCAATTCTGTCCTGATGTTTCATCAATATATAATCATTAATTACAGTTTCAATGCTAAACCGTTCAAAATCTTAACGCTGATCTTTTTATTTCAGGGATCACGTAATTTCACTTCAAAGAAACAAACATTTCAAGCATCAATGTGAGTTGCAAGATCCATGTGGTGATGGAGCACCGAGATGTGATACAGACCTGGTGGCTTCTTCTCATCTGTTCCAGTATCATTAAAGCTATCACTTTCCCTCCTACTAAAGACTCAGCCAGTGACAGCTCTCTATTCAGTAATCCAACCTTTATTTATTCGGCTGAAGTTGAGCAGAGCTTGAACTCAGTTGCTATGAGTGACTCATCCAACCGCCCTTCTCTGCCTTTGCTTGAGATGTCCAACAAGAACTCAGTTCATGGCACGCATTTCTTTCCACCAAAAATGAGCAAGTCCCCACGACACTTGAGGAGGCCTCTGAGTGAAAATGGCTTTGATTTTAGCGGGGATGATGAGGATGTTGATGGTGAGGATGATTTCAATTTTGAAACAACTGAAAAGGACGTTTTTGAATCTGAACAGTTTATTTTAGAAAACACATCTGTTCCACTGGTCCCTTCTGCTCGCACGAGTGAAAACACTGACCACTCGTTATTGAGGCCGTCTGAAAGTACACCAGATTATCAAACAATTCAAACACATCAAAGTCTCAGAAATACTCAAGGTGGCAGAATGGTAGATGCCAGAACTTTCCTCCAAAGGCCCACAGCTACATCTTCAATTGATTCCCCTGTTTTCGAGGTCACTGCTCACCACACAGTTCTTGAAAAGCTAACAGACAGACACATCACCACCCTTGGGAAAATGGGTCAGACATCAACTCAAAATCATTCAGCAACTGAGCAACGATATTTGCTCACTAGTTCGAATGCACTTGAAAAGGAGGAGGCTGTTGTACAATTTGAAGGACAGCCTGAACACACTTCACCTTCGTCGGTTCCTGGTCCTTCTCTTGCACAAAAGGACCAATCCTTGATTAAAAATGAGCCAGGCGAGAGTCATATGACTCCTGCACCATTGCAATCTGCTTCTCCATTGATAACAGAAACAGATTATTCTCCAGTGACTGGAGGAAGCTCACTCCCTGCTAGACAGCCCAGTGTTGGTGTCACTCTACAAAGCAATCAGTTAGATTTCTTGAATGCGAGCAATGCATCAGAAGCCAGGAGCCAACACAATTATCAGCACACTACTAACGTTGGAGAAAATGCCGTGAATTTGCCCATATCTTCCACTACTGAACATCTGGAGCCTGGAATGAAGAAGGAAATGGTTGACCAAGTTAATCCAAGTGAAAGATCCCTAGCTGTAGTTGACAGTGCAACTACAACACAATGGCTTAGATCACCAATGTATGATTCCAGAAAATCCTCACCTGCCCATCAAATTACTGACTCATACTCTAGCTCGCAACACAGATATGACATCTACATACAGCCAGCAGATAACATGACAACAGTTGTTAAGGTGCTACAAGATGCACAATCCCTTGATATTCCAAAGGCAGATGTTGATGGGGGTTTAATAGCCAGGAATGAGCTTTCCACAGAGACTGTTACCACTTCCCCAACAGCAGGACTCCAGCACTTGACCATGAAAGGATTCAGAAAGGGAGTGACATCAACTGAGTCAACAAGGACAGACACTTCGACTTATTTCTTTGCATTAACTGCACAGAGACACATGCTGTCAGTAGAAGTTAACCCTGTTCTTACATCCACCAGAAATATGAAAGCAGAGTACATCCCGAGTGGTAGTTACATGGCAATGCTGCAGACAAAACCCACGGTACTACCTCAAAGGCTGACAGCAAGGGTGTCTAACAAAACACACATTCCTACCACCCAGCAACCTGCGGTTGGCACCAAATGGACGGCGACCAATTTGAGTCTACCTCGGACAACGTCGAGAGCTCTTTCACCCACTCCCCGTCCCACCAAAGTGTTTCAAACGCAGACGTCAACTGTGAAAGGTGAGGCTTTTTTAACAATCTATTTGGATCGCCAAATGAAAGCATTGTCTTTACTCTGATGTTATCTCCAGCTGACCATGTGAGTGAAAACTGTGCACATGGAAAGATCCTGCCTCAGTCCACATTGTAGACAAGGTTAGCGTGGTGCTGGAAAAGCACAGGAGGTCAGGATGACGGGCTTTTGCCCGAAACATCGATTTTCCTGCTCCTCAGATGCTGCCTGACCTGCTGTGCTTTTCCAGCACCCTCTAATCTTGACTCTCATCTCCAGCATCTGCAGTCCTCACTTTCGCTCAGTCCAAGTTGTAGGTAGGCTGCACTGAGATTGCTCTTGGCATCAACGGGAATCTTTGTATCAAGCTTTTCCAAAATCACTAGCCCTGACTTGACAGCAAGGGGAAGAGGGCAGGGGTGAGGTGGAGCTTTATTCAATAACCAATCCTACCTTCATTGTTAGGAAGAGGTTGCAGACATTTTGATACATTGTTCTCTGGAGTTTCAGGCAACATGATCATACAACCACACTTGTTAAACCTGTTTTTCTTTATTTTCGGATGCAAGCATGGAATATACTTATCAGTCCTGTCCCTTTAACTGGGGACAATCAACACAAACTTGTTATTCCTGTTTCTTGTGATGGAAATTGACGCACGTGGTAAATTCTATCTCCTCAGCTGTCTCTACACATACTAATTGGGTAAACAGCATTTGTGTCTCCTTATTTAGAAGACTCTGCACACATTCAGTATCATGGTTCATTCAGAGCACTGAAGAAGAGTCATATCAGACTCAAAATGATAACTCTGTTTCTCTCTCTCCACAGACGCTGTGTTCCTGCAGCACTTTATGTTTTTATTTCAGATCCCCAGCATCCATCGTACTTTGTTTTTGCTTTATTCGGTTTCCATATTTGGAAGCATGCATGCACTTCAGATTCCCTACAGTGTGGAAACAGACCCTTCAGCCCAACCAGTCCACACTGACCCTCCATAGAGTAACCCACCCAGACCCATTCACCTCTGATTAATGCACCTAACACTATGGGCGATTTAGCATGGCCAATTCACCTGACCTGCACATCTTTGTGATTGTGGGAGGAAACCCATACAGACACTGGGAGAATGTGCAATCTCCAAACAGACAGTCGCCCAAGGCTGGAATTGAACCTGGGACCCTGGTGCTGTGAGGCAGCAGTGATAACCATTGAGCCATCGTGCCACCCTAGCTAATTGCTAATGATTTCTCCTGAACCGAAGGGCCCTGCACACACTCACTGATGGTATCTTCCCGTTTAGAGGGTTGGCATGTTTTTAACCAATCTTTCCTCTCAGCTAGACAGCACCGAATAAAAACCAAAAGAACTGGGGATGCTGTAAATCAGAATCAAAAATCAAAGTTGCTGGAAAAGCTCAGCAGGTCCGGCAGCATCTGTGAAGAGAAATCAAAGTTAACGTTTCGGGTCTGGTCACCCTTCCTCAGAGCTTCTGTTTTTGTTGTTGTACACAGATCTGAATGTGCCCTCAAAACCCGTGTCCTAGTTAAGAGAGGGATTATCTACTTTGAAGGATTGATCCCCTTTGCAAGGCTATCCATGTGCACATAATAACACAACTGGGCAGAAATGGTTGGTCTTTATGTTTGAGAATATTACGAAGATTGCTACATTCCTGAACTCTGTCCTAATATAGAATGAGATGTAAAAGGCATTAAATAAAAAGCAGATGAGCCAAGTGCCTCGCTCTCTTCTAGTTCTGGTTAGTTTTATTCTGTCTCAACTGCAATTTGTCTGTGTTGCCAGGGCCTTGTTAAACCAGATGTTAAACATCTTTTTCAAGGTACTGTGACAATGAAGACAACTCCACCAGTTACCGGCAAGCCTGGAACCCATCATAACATCATGACAACAACAATGGATGGTAAATCAGGTGGGAACCTGCTTCATAACTACTGCAGCAGGATCTATAGAAACCAAACTGTACATAAATATCTTTCACTGACAAGGCTGGCTGCTTCCTGTGTTTGGAATAGGAGGAAGGATGTTCCTGTGTCTGCTAAGCTGTATTTTATACTTATAGGCCTCCGACACACCCTTTTATCAAAAGTGGCACCCAAAATTTTGAAAACCTGCCTATATTAAAACAAGTGCAAAGATGTGCAGGTCAGGTGAATTGGCCATGCTAGATTGCCCATGGTGATAGGTGCATTAGTCAGTGGGAAGTGGGTCTGGGTGGGTTACTCTTCGGAGGGTCAGTGTGGACTGGTTGGGCCAAAGGGCCTGTGTCCACATTGTAGGGAATCTAATCTAATCAAAAACACACATATATGCACACACACTCACACACACACAATTATGTTATGACTTCCTTTTATTTCAAACTGATTAAAGAATGCTTTGAGAAAGTCCAATGTTTATTTATAAGCTTGGTAATTGAAGCAGACTGAATCCACAGCCAATTGGGTGACACCCCACACATCGAGCCCTTCAGCTATATCACTTCAAAAACACTTTGCTCAAGTTGGAAGTCTGTATTTGGAAGTGAATCCCGATAGAATTCTTTCGGCATCTTTGACCTACTTTTCCTTTCAAAAAAGTTTCCAGCTTTTAATGTTTCAATCAGCTGTCCTCTGATGGCACAGAAGGAGTAAACAATAGGTTTGAATATTAGATTACTTACAGTGTGGAAACAGGCCCTTCGGCCCAACAAGTCCACAACGCCCCGCCGAAGCGTACCCACCCATACCCCTACATCTACATCTAACCCTTACCTAACACTACGGGCAATTTAGCATGGCCAATTCACCTGACCTGCACATCTTTGGACTGTGGGAGGAAACCGGAGCACCCGGAGGAAACCCACGCAGACACGGGGAGAACGTGCAAACTCCACACAGTCAGTCGCCTGAGGCGGGAATTGAACCCGGGTCTCCGGCGCTGTGAGGCAGCAGTGCTAACCACTGTGCCACCGTGCTGCCCAGTGCCTCAGTGTGATACAAATGCACAAATTAAGAACAGGATAAGGACATTTAGCCTCTCAAGCCTGCTGTGTTATTCAATAAGATCATGGCCGATCAGATGGTGGCTGCAGTTCCATCTTCCTGCCAATTCCAATAATCTTTGATGCACTTTTTAGTCAAGTTTCTATTCTCCTTTGTAATCTTTTTGCCTTTCCCTACCTTTGTCACTTCTAAATCTGACATCCAATGCATGCCTGCCAACATTCCATCGCATGTAAAGTTGCGGTCATCCAAAACTCACACCGAAACCATTCACCCATCACCCCTATCCACGCTGAACTCTGATCAACAGTGATTCAGTTTTGAAATTCTCATTCTTGTTTGCAAATCCTTTGGCCATCCCCAACTCTGTAATCTCTTTCATGGCCCTATTACCTTCTGAGAAAGCTGTACTCATCCAATCCTGGCCCCTAAAGCATCTTCAATTTCAATTAGTCCACCACAGGCAGCCTAGCCTCCAGTTACCAAGACCCTAAACACATGAATTCCCTTGCTAAACCTATCCACTTGCCTCTTTCCTCCTTTCCTTTTGATCGTCAGCCTTGATATCTCCCTACTTGGCTTGGTGTCATATCCGGTTTCGTTATGCACCTGTGAAGCTGTGGAACATTTATTTAAAAGATGCTATTTAAATGAAAGTTATTGTTGTTACATTCACCAAAAGTTATACAGTAATCATCTGGGATTCAAGCCAGTTGGATGTCTTTCACTCTAATTAAATTGTAAATCATTTGATTGAGGTATTATTGAGGAAGAAAGAAAGCCTTGATGTTGTGTGATAAAGCTAATGAGGTCACTGTGCGTCTTTATTTGTGCATGAATGGAGTTTGTATTTATTGAAAAGAAAAACGATTGGTGTTTAGTTTCAGTTCATTAGCTTGGATATCAGAAAGATATTGTCGTTACTTATTATTTGATGTTGTTTACACTCAAGTGGACTGGCCTTTAGCAATGTTTCCAGAGGGAGTGATAAAAGAGACGTGACTGGGAGAGGTTTTTACTTCTCACTTGGGTGGGGCTTGAGCTGACACAGTATTTAAATTTTAGAGGAGGATTAT
Organism: Chiloscyllium punctatum; assembly: GCF_047496795.1. Classification (NCBI taxonomy): domain Eukaryota; kingdom Metazoa; phylum Chordata; class Chondrichthyes; order Orectolobiformes; family Hemiscylliidae; genus Chiloscyllium; species Chiloscyllium punctatum. The sequence continues at coordinate 20,513,597 of NC_092750.1, forward strand.
GTTTTAGGTTTGGGAGGGGCAATGTGGGTACAAGGGGACAATTGTCATAATGGAAAAAGAAGCAGCTTGTTACTGCAGAACCCTGATAAGTACGATACATTCCCATCTCTTAGGTTGTGTGGTTCTGAACAACTTTTATTCTTAAGGGATACAGGTCATGTAAAGCACATTGATACTTGTGAATTGGCAGCCCATATGGTCAACTTTTGTGGAAAGGTGAATTACTGACCTCACCTTCCCACAGGGAGAGCTGAAGCTTCCTATTGAGTCTGGCACCACCTATAGCCAATAGGTTGGAGTGGAGTAGAACTTGCAGCAAAATCTCCATTTTGCACCAAACAGAATCAATTTGTTCTCGACTCATGATGTGTGAGCCATCATTACAAGTGGATGTTTGCTGCCAAACCCTGAGTAGCTTGCTGAGCCGTTTTACAGGGCCATTAGGAATTCATAACTGTGAATCTGGAATCATGGATAGGTCAGACAGCAGATTTCCTTTGGCCATGGAGCATTGATGAACCAGATGGGTTTTTGTGACAAGCATGGTCATCATTATTGATATCAATATGGTAAGTTCAAATTAATTTAAGTGAAACAATTCAAATGGATCAACAATTGCGGTGGCATTGAACTTATATTCTTGGATCATGTTTCTGGGTTGTATGCCCAGCAATCTATCCTCTAAGTCACCATATTGTTTTGAAGAATCTGCTGGTAATGTCTCCTAATATAAGGATGGTGGCTTTGACAGCAAAGTGGTAAAGGATAATTCGATATGAAATTTGAGCTTAATATCAATCGTGGTTATTGTTGGAGAGCAGTTTTCAGGAGTGATTGACAGAGGACTGAGCCCGTATTCTTCATGGCCAGGGTTGGAGGCATGGGGCAATAGAGTGAACCTCTACTGCTCTGATATATTCACTTGCAGTAAAACAACCTGCCTGACTCTAATGGTGGCCATGCCTTTGGTTGCAAAGACCCTAAGCAGTGGACCATCCTCCCTGTACCTTGCAGCCTTAATTGCAATAAAACAACCTGCCTGACTCTAATGTGGACTAACGTGGAGCATGGGGCATGGCGAGGACAAACATGACAGCATTCAGAGAGTTGAAAAGATACATAAAGAAGATTTGTTTAGAAGTGTGGTAGTTTGTGCCCTTTTGTTGTTGTTGCCTGGTATAGAGTTTAGAAGAAGGGGAAAGAAAAACCGAAATAAACTCTGGATACTGGAAACCAGAAATGAAAACAGAAGTTGCAGGAAAATCTCAGCTGATCTATAGGGAAAAATCAGAGTTAACATTTCAGGTCCAGTGACTGCTGTTCAGAATGGAAGTAATAGTTAGCAGAATCACCCTGTGTGCTCGTATAAGTGATTCCTGTCTGCTTCACTATTCACATAGGAGTGAGGAAGTTGCTTTCCTTTCAGTTTCATAGTCGACACTCATCTCTCAATTAACCTCCTGACCTCTCCCATTGGTGGCCATGCCTTTGGATGCAAACACCTTAAGCACTGGACAATCCACCATGCTCCTCTCTTTCTCAATTTCTTCTCTCCAGGGACCTATTGGTTACCTGACCTGCGATTACCTCCTTATATAGCTCAATGTCCTCTTCTTTTCATAATGCTCCTGCAAAGCACCTTGGGATATTTCATTATGCTAAAGGCATTAAATAAATATAAGTTGTTGTTGAGTTAGACAGAACTGTGCCTACCATTGTTAATGCTGGTTTAGAATGTTCTGACATTTTGTAATGAAAATAAATGTTTAGCCATGTCTTGTGGATCTCTAATTACAAAGGGTCCTATCTACAGCCAGAGTTAACAAGTTTTTAAGACTGAGGTGAGCTAGAATTTCTTCTCTGAGGGTAACGAATCTGTGTAATTCTTTATGGCAGAGGGCTGGGTCATGACTTATATTCAATTCTCAGATTTTTAATCAGTAAGGGAATTGAGGGTTATAGGGAAAAGGCAGGACTGTGGAGTTGGGGATTGTAGATTAACCACGACCTCATTGAATCTGCTCTGCCTCTCAATGGGTTGAATGACCTATTTCTGCTCCTATGTTTTAAAGCGTCCAAAGTTTGCAGGTTGAGAGACCCTAGGATATTCATAAATGGCCATGCTAGGTAGGCTAGCTTCACCCTAGGCAGTTCCAAAGAGTGGGGGGAGGGCAATTGTTTAATTCACTCACAGAATGTAGGCCAGCATTTATTGCTCCTTCCTATTTGCCCTTGAGAAAGTGTTGGTGAGCTGCCTTCTTAAACCACTGCAGTCCATTTGTTTTAGGTAGGTTCACAATGCCATTGGGAAACTGACCCAGTCACGCCGAAGGAACTGTGAATGGAATTACAAAACAGCCAAGGCAGGTGATACAAGACACTGACTTCCCCTGTCTCGAAGCATCAAAGATCTCAGACATTTTCCAGACTTTACAGCACTGTCTCAATTATAATCGTGTTAGTTTAGAAAGGAAAGCATGGGAAGCTTGATGTGACAGTCAAACTCTGTGTTGTTTTCAGATTCTCTCTATGACATTGGAAGTGTTTCAGCCAGGTCTTTAGTTTCACTTTGTTCAGACAGACTTAATTCTATTGCCCGGAAATGGCTGAACTTTCTTTCTCCACACCTATCCCCTGGCCAGCCGATATCCAGACAGGCAGTAAAAGTCTGGCCATCTCCAGGGAGCTGCTAGCAACTCTTTGCAAAGAATTCACTTTAAAACATGTGTTTTTGAATTATGTTAATGATTGTAACCATTTCAACTTTCGAATTGCAGCTTCTTTTCATTCCTAACTACTTAAAGGAGTGTGCAGACATTCAATTCTCTCATTTCCTGCATGAAAATGAATTTAATTTCCACACTCCATTATTATGACAAACACTAACATTGCCATTTACTTCAGAAAGAAATACTGGCTGGCCTACAGAAAAAAAGCAGGTCGCTTGGCCCAATTGGAAAACTCCAGCAAAGGACTAGCACAGGCATTATGGGTCAAATGGCCTGGCTGTGTGCTGTACATTTTCCTGAGGGTGAACATAACTCATTTAAGGATGTGTGGACTAGGTGAGAAGTTAAAATTCAAAGTTAAAATTTGAAAAACACCATATCTGGCTAGCACTACCCAACCCAACCCCATCCAATCCCCATTGAATGGTTTCAACAGTTGACAGGGGGAAGGGGCAGGCAATTTACCTGCAAACACTTTTAAAGATGCCTAAGAGTCCCCATTTTCTCATGGTTTTTAACTTTGTGATCATTTTGTTATCCCCTCTTAAAAGTTCTCCACAAGCTTTAGTTAAAGACTGAAAATGCCCATTTTTTAAAATAAAAGCTGCCTTCTTTGGGCTTATATATATTTTCATAATCAAACTCTTCAGAGATGAAATATGGTGATACTCCTCTAGAGGATGTTAAGACTTGAACCCAGGTCTCCTACGCTAGAGGTAGGGATCTTACCAATTCATCACAACAGCCCAGGCTCACCCTGTGTTTTTTTTCCTAAAAGTAACAAGTGAACATAAAACTAATTAGTTTTGCTCATTGCTGCTAATGTTAACAATTCTTCCAGGATTGGGCTGTATTGTATAATGCAGTGAGTCTCTTGAAAGGTTAATTGACATTAAAAGATAGGCTCCACCCATCAGAGAGGGCAAGGCAACCTCTGAGTAAATGGGACTTGAATCCAGGCCTCTTGGTACAGGACATTGCAAACATGTCACGAGAGCTCCTCTCTGTTTCAGGGAACTGGAGCTGGAGTTGGATGAACTTCGGATCATTCGGGAGGCAGAGGGGGTCATAGATCGGAGCTATAGGGAAGTAGTAACTCCAAAGATGGCAGATAGATGGGTGACAGTGAGGGGGACTGGGAGGAAGCAGCCAGTGCAGGGACCCCCTGCGGTCGTTCCCCTCAAGAACAAGTATACCGTTTTGGATACTTGTGGGGGGGACGACTTACCAGGGGTAAGTGACGGGGCTCAGGCCTCTGGCACGGAGCCTGTCCCCGTTACTCAGAAGGGAAGGGTGGAGAAGAGCAGAGCAATAATAATTGGGGACTCGATAGTTCGGGGCACAGATAGGCGGTTTTGTGGGAACGAGAGAGACTCACGTTTGGTATGTTGCCTCCCAGGTGCAAGGGTACGTGATGTCTCTGATCGTGTTTTCCGGGTCCTTAAGGGGGAGGGGGAGCAGCCTGAAGTCGTGGTCCATATTGGCACCAATGACATAGGTAGGAGGAGTGCTGAGGATGTTAGACAGACTTTTAGGGAGCTAGGTTGGAAGCTCAGAGTTAGAACGAACAGAGTTGTTGTCTCTGGTTTGTTACCCGTGCCACGTGATAGAGAGTCGAGGAATAGGGAGAGAGAAGAGTTAAATACGTGGCTACAGGGATGGTGCAGGAGGGAGGGATTTCGGTACTTGGATAACTGGGGTTCTTTCTGGGGAAGGTGGGACCTCTATAAACAGGATGGTCTGCACCTGAACCTGAGGGGCACCAGTATCCTTGGGGGGAGGTTTGCTAGTGCTCTTGGGGGGGGTTTAAACTAACTCTGCAGGGGCATGGGAACCTAGACTGTAGCTTTAGGGTGCAGGACCTGGAGTGTAGGGAGGTTAGGAATATGGCATTAATCTTAAAGGAGGGTGCCTGTAAACAGAAGAGTGGTTTGAAGTGTGTATACTTTAATGCCAGAAGTATACGAAATAAGGTAGGTGAACTTGCAGCGTGGGTTGGTACCTGGGACTTCGATGTTGTGGCTATTACGGAGACATGGCTAGATCAGGGACAGGATTGGCTGTTGCAGGTTCCAGGGTTTAAATGTTTTAGTAGGGTCAGAGGTGGGGGTAAAAGGGGGGGGGGGTGTGGCTTTGCTTGTCAAAGATAGTATTACAGCGGTGGAAAGGAAGATGGACGAAGATTTGCCATGTGAGGTAGTTTGGGTTGAGGTTAGGAATAGGAGAGGTGAGGTCACCCTGTTAGGAGTCTTTTACAGGCCTCCTAATAGTCCTAGAATCGTTGAAGAAAGGATTGTGAAGATGATTCAGGAGAAGAGTGACAGTAATAGGGTGATTGTTATGGGAGACTTTAACTTTCCTGATATTGATTGGGAAAGCTATAGCTCCAGTTCGTTAGATGGGTCAGTGTTTGTGCAATGTGTGCAGGAGAGTTTCCTGACACAATATGTAGATAAGCCAACAAGAGGTGAGGCCATACTGGATTTGGTTCTGGGTAACGAACCAGGCCAGGTATTAGAACTAGAGGTAGGTGAGCACTTTGGGGACAGTGACCACAATTCGGTGATTTTTACACTCGTGATGGAGAGGGATAAGTGTGTACTACAGGGCAAGAGTTATAGCTGGGGGCAGGGAAAGTATGATGCGTTGAGGCATGACTTAGGATGTGTGGATTGGAAAAGTAGATTCCAAGGCAAGACCGTAATTGATATGTGGAACTTGTTCAAGGAGCAACTATTGAGTGTCCTTGATAAGTACGTACCTATCAGACAGGGAGGAAAGGGTCGTGTGAGGGAGCCGTGGTTTAATAAGGAATTGGAATCCCTTGTTAAATGGAAGAGGGCGGCCTTTGTAAAGATGAGGCGTGAAGGTTCAATAGGGGCGATTGAGAGTTATAAGGTAGCCCGGAAGGACCTGAAGAGAGAGCTAAGAGCAGCAAGGAGGGGACATGAGAGGTCCTTAGTTGGTAGGATTAGGGAAAACCCTAAGGCTTTCTATAGGTATGTTAGGAATAAAAGAATGACTAGGGTAGGAATAGGTCCAATCAAGGATAGTAATGGGAAGCTGCGTGTGGAGGCTGAAGAGATTGGGGAGGCGCTGAATGAATACTTTTCGTCAGTATTCACTCAGGAACAGGACATTGTTGTCGATATGAATACTGAGGCACGAATAAGTTGAATGGATGGCTTTGAGATATGTAGAGAAGAGGTGTTGGAAATTCTGGCAAGGGTGAAAATAGATAAGTCCCCTGGGCCTGATGGCATTTATCCTAGGATTCTCTGGGAAGCAAGGGAGGAGATTGCAGAGCCATTGGCCTTGATTTTTGTGTCCTCTTTGTCTACAGGAGTAGTGCCAGAGGACTGGAGGCTAGCAAACGTGGTTCCCTTGTTCAAGAAGGGGAGTAGGGATAATCCTAGTAACTATAGGCCAGTGAGTCTCACTTCTGTTGTGGTCAAAGTCTTAGAGAGAATTGTAAGGGATAGGATTTATGCACATCTGGATAAGAATAATGTGATCAAGGATAGTCAGCATGGTTTTGTGAAGGGCAGGTCGTGCCTCACAAACCTTATTGAATTCTTTGAGAAGGTGACTAAGGAGGTAGATGAGGGGAAAGCGGTAGATGTGGTATATATGGATTTTAGTAAGGCGTTTGATAAGGTCCCCCATGGTAGGCTACTGCAGAAAATACAGAGATATGGCATTGAGGGTGAGTTGGAGGTTTGGATTAGGAATTGGCTCTCTGGAAGAAGACAGAGGGTAGTAGTTGATGGCAAAGGTTCATCTTGGAGTGCCGTCACTAGCGGTGTTCCGCAAGGATCTGTTTTGGGACCATTGCTGTTTGTCATTTTTATAAATGACCTGGAGGAAGGGTTAGAAGGTTGGGTGAGCAAGTTTGCAGATGATACGAAAGTCGGAGGAGTTGTAGACAGTGAGGAAGGATGTGGCAGGTTACAGCGGGATATAGAGAAGCTGCAGAGCTGGGCAGAAAGGTGGCAAATGGAGTTCAATGTAGCTAAGTGTGAGGTGATTCACTTTGGTAAGAGTAATAAAAAGATGGGGTACTGGGCTAATGGTCGGATACTTGGTAGTGTGGAAGAGCAGAGGGATCTTGGTGTCCATGTACACAGATCTCTGAAAGTTGCCACCCAGGTAAATAGTGCAGTGAAGAAGGCATATGGCGTACTGGCTTTTATTGGTAGAGGAATTGAGTTCCGGAGTCCTGAGGTCATGCTGCAGTTGTATAAGACTCTGGTGCGGCCGCATCTGGAATATTGTGTGCAGTTTTGGTTGCCATACTATAGGAAGGATGTGGAGGCACTGGAACGGGTGCAGAGGAAGTTTACCAGGATGTTGCCTGGTATGGTAGGAAGATCCTATGAGGAAAGGCTGAGGCACTTGGGGTTGTTTTCATTGGAGAAAAGAAGGTTTAGGGGTGACTTGATAGAGGTGTACAAGATGAATAGGGGGTTAGATAGGGTTGACAGTGAGAACCTTTTTCCGCGTATGGAGTCAGCTATTACAAGGGGGCATAGCTTTAAATTAAGGGGGGGTAGATATAGGACAGATGTTAGGGGTAGGTTCTTCACTCAGCGAGTCGTAAGTTCATGGAATGCCCTGCCAGTAGCAGTAGTGGACTCTCCCTCTTTATGGGTATTTAAGCGGGCATTGGATAGGTATATGCAGGATAGTGGCTTAGTGTAGGTTAGGTGTGCTTTGATCGGCGCAACATCGAGGGCCGAAGGGCCTGTACTGTGCTGTAATGTTCTATGTTCTATGTTCTAAGTCTTGGGAGTCTTTCTAACTAGCAATGGTCAGGGATCAACCAATATTCAGTCCTCCTCAGAAGACGCACTGGTCCAACACAACAAGGTGTAGTTAATTACTTGATAGTAACAGGTACAATTTACATTGACTAGTTAGGCATGATTAGGTGATCAGGAGCCAGCAATGACATGTTTATTTCCATTGGGACCTTGTAAAATGCTCTTTTCTACCCAATGACTGTGTAAGATCAGCAGATTGCTAAAAATCACATAACACCAGGTTGTAGTCCTACAGGTTTAATTGGAAGCACTAGTTTTTGAAGCGCTGCTCTTTCATCAGAAGGTTCACCTGATGAACCATCTGATGAAGGAGCGTCGCTCTGAAAGCTAGTGCTTCCAATTAAACCTGTTGGACTATAACTTGGTGTTGAGTGATTTTTAACTTTGTACACCCCAGTCCGACACCAGCACCTCCAAATCATGATCAGCAGATTGGTGGAACTTAATGCAGCTTTAACATCAGCTCTTTGAGAACTGTTATCTCAGACTCCACTGACTATCTTTAAGATGTTGCTCAGTAAAATTGCAAGTTTTTTTTTAAATGACAGAACATTGAAGATTGTTTGAAAGCTGAAGGTATTTGGAAATGATTCCTGTCTGGAAGATTGGCAGGGGAATAAGGTGGAGGGGTCAACATTGTAAGCAATTCTATTCATGAAACGCAAGGGAAAGGGTACTTTTTATTAAAGTGAAGGGTGACAAGTCTGTGAAAAAACAACATAAGGTTAAAAAGATGAGTAGAAAAGACTTAAAGCAGTGCTCATTCCTAACAGCTTTCAAGATGTACTGAGAGCACATGGACTGCAGTGGTTTGAGAAGGCAGCTCAGTACCACCTTCATAAGGGTAATTAGTGATAGCAATAGTTACTGGTGTAGTCAGTGACAATCACACGGCATGTATTAGTGAATAAAAGAAACTAACACCAAGCCTGGATTTCAAAAGCCAAAAAAATAGGAACAGGACAGAAAAGCTCTGAGGATTTCTTTTTTTTTAATGAGGTTCTTGGAAAGTGTAAGTTATCGCATGCAACTATTTAATAACATATTGACTCTTCTGCACTTGAATGTACTACTAGACCAGAAGATTAATTCCATCCTAAATGATTCTGGACAAGATAACAAAAATAGGAGCCTGTTGTGACAGAGTTTAGGAATTTAGCATAAACTGCAAGTTTGTCCATGAAAGGTGCAGATATATATAGGCTGACAAAAATAAATGTGATGAAACATTATTATCAATGCTGCTGGACTCAAATTGGCCAACATTTCACAGTATCTGCTGGAACTTGTGATTGGCTGCACTTTTCTTTTACATTCTGTCAGCAATTGGGCAGAAATGGTTTGGGTAAAGTGATTCAGACTACTTGATCACACAGAGAATAAACACTGACTGGTTGGGCCAAAAGACCTGTTTCTGTGTAACCTTTATGCTAGACTGTTCCTTCAGATGTGGTGGTTCATTTTCACATTTTTTTAAGGTGGGAGGGTAATGGTGAAGGATTATTTTTCATTCTTTGGAAGTGAGAATTTCAGACCAGTAGTATTTCTCATCTCTAATTCTGGGATAAGGTAATTGCAATACAATCGGATATTAAAAAGAGGATGATATAGTTTACGATGGCGTCTGACATCACTAGGAGAGATTGAGAGAGTCATAAGCAGTAACCTGCGATATATTTTCATAAATAAAGGTGTTGCAGTAAATCAAGAGAGGGAGAGCCTTACTCGAGGATAAGAAACAAGAAACTTCAGAGTGAATGTGTAGGCTAACCCTAACCCTAATGCAAATCCCAAACATACAAAGGAGAAATATCTAACTGCTGTAAACTCCCAATACCTGGCACACTTGGGGAATGGGGAATGGCAGGCATGTGTGTCTGAGTGAAGGTAGAATGTTGGTAACGTTACTGGACTAATAATTATGACGTTGTGATTAATACTGCAGAGAGAAATGTTTTAGGCTACGCTTCTACCTTTGTCCTTCTCAGCAGTAATGATTGTGGCCATATTAATTGTTATTGAAGGAGACTTGACAAATTAGATTACTTACAGTGTGGAAACAGGCCCTTCGGCCCAACAAGTCTACACCGACCCTCCGAAGAGCAACCCACCCCGCTACATTTACCCCTTCACCTAACACTACGGGCAATTTAGCATGGCCAATTCACCTAACCAACACATTTTTGAACTGTGGGAGGAAACTGGAGTACCCGGAGGAAACCTACACAGACACGGGGCGAATGTGCAAACTCCATACAGACAGTTGCCTGAGGTGGGAATTGAACCCGGGTCTCTGGTGTTGTGAGACAGCAGTGATAACCACTGTGCCACCGTGCATCTTATAGAATCTGTTTTTTTTTCTTAGAAAGGAAACACCAGGGTGGCCAGTGACAAGCAGTGCCTTTCCAGATTATATTTTTTTTTATAAACCCCACACTACCGCTAACTGCGGTCATGCTTAGAATGAGTGTTGTTTTGAGTTGTGTTTCACCCAGTCAATTCACACCCACCTACCTTTAAAAGTGAAGGCACATTTGGACCCGCAATGGAGCAATCAGCAAACCAAATCACTCCACTGATCTTTTAGAAACTAATATTATAATATATTTTACATAAAGTGACATCGTACAAGTCCTTTCTTTTGTCATGAATTTCATTTTGACACCTGTCAACCATATATTAAAAGTTCTGTGATAATTCTGCACTGTTGTAACTTCCTATTGACATCTATCAATAAACTCCTCCCTTAGCTACACTTTTTCATATTCAAATTTATTTTAAATTAAGCAAATTAATTCCACAAAACCAATGCTGTCATGTATGGCCGAAATAATTCATCTTCAGCATTGGTCCTCCCAAATGTGACTTTATTTTCTTAATAAGTTCGTAATACCTTCGTAAGACATAACATCAAAACGACTTTCATTGGGCAGAGCATTGAGTATAGGAAATGGGATGGCTTGTTGCAGCTGTACAACACAGTGGTAAGGCCACATTTGGAGTATTTCATGCAGTTTTGAAAGCCCTACTATAGAAAGGATATAATTAATCTACAAAGAGTGTAGCAAAGATTTACTAGGACGCTACCAGGACCAGAAGGTTTGAGTTATAAGGAGAGGTTGGATAGGCTGGGACTTTATTTTCCCTGGAGTGCAGGAGACTGAGGGGTGACCTTCTGGAGGCATAGATAAGGTAGATAGGCAACAGCATTTTTCCATGGTGGGGAGTCTAAAACTAGAGGGCATAGGTTTAACGTGAGAGGGGAGAGATACAAAAAGGTTCAAAGGGGCAATTCTTTCACATAGAAGGTGGTGAGTGTCTGGAATGGGCTGCCTGAGATAGCGGTGGAAGCGAGTACAATTTCATTATTGAAGAAACATTTAGACAGGTACATGGATGGCATAGGTATCGAGGGATATGGACCAAACTCAGGCATGTGAGACTAGTTTAATTATGAAAAATGGGCGGCATGGACAGGTTGGGCCGAAGGGTCTGTTTCCGTGCTATAGACCTCGATGACTCTAATTAAAACAGTTGTTGATAATCAAGACAAAATTAGGGAAGTTTTGTCTTGAGTAATTGGGACAATTTATAAAATGCTCTTAGCTTGCTTTCTCCTGGACCTGAAATACCATAAAGAATGTGACCATAAGAAACAGGAATAGGAGGAGGCTGATCGACCCCTTGAACCTGCTCCACCATGAAATAGGGTCACGGCTGGTCCAACATTTCCACTTTCCTGCATTATCTTTGTAACCCTTCATTCCCCAACTCACAAAGAATCAATCTATCTCAGCCTTAAATATACACAAGGACTCTGCCCCATTATTCCCTGTGGCAAGGAGGTCTGAGGGCTGACAATATTCTGAGAGAAGAAATTCCTTCTTGTCTCAGTCTTAAATTGGCACCGTTTTATTCTGAGACTATGTCCTTTAGTCCTGGACTCTCCTATAGGGGAAACATCCTCTCAGCATTTACTCTATCAAGCCCCCCCCACCTTAAGAATGTTTTGTGTTTTACTGAGATCACCTCTTATTCTTTGAAACTCCAGTGAGCTGAGTCCTAACTTGTTCAGCCTTTGTTCATAAACCATCCCTCTGTATCACGGATCATCCTCGTCAACCGTTGAACTGCCTCCAATGATTCAGTATGCTTTGGTTCCTCTTTCCAAGAATTTACCAGATCGATGGAATCTCCCTAATTTTTAATTGACTTATCAAGTAAGCCAATGCCCACTTTCTAATCTGCAGCTGGATCTATAGCTCAACATCTGTTCCAACAATACGCAATAAATATACCTCCCATTTTAAAGAAATATGTGCTCGATTTTGTGGATGTGTTAAGCTAGGTTTTTTGGAGGAATAAAGGTGAGGCTATCAGTGTTCATTGTTACTTAAACAAATCAATGTGTTGCTTCCAGAATCCACATACGCACAGGAACATGTAAAAAGTAGGAAGTCTGTGTTGTCCTACTTTCACGGAAAGGACTCTTCTGGTTCATTGGTAGTGTCCCTACCCCTGGACCAGGAGCACTGAGTTCAAGTCCCACCTGATCCAACAGCTCTGAACAGTTCTGTTAGAGTCCTTGATGAAAGGTATCATAGCAAAGCACTTGGAAAATAATAATAGGATTGGACAGAGTCAGTGTGCATTTACAAAAGACAGAAATTGTGCTTGATTGGAATTCTTTAAAAATGTTAACTTGTAGAGTTGATGAGATGGGGAAGCCAGTGGATGCGGTTTATCTGGACCAAGTGCCACATAAGAGATTAGGAGAAAGTGAGGACTGCAGATGCTGGAGATCAGAGCTGAAAAATGTGTTGCTGGAAAAGCGCAGCAGGTCAGGCAGCATCAAAGGAGCAGGAGAATCGACGTTTCGGGCATGAGCCCTTCTTCAAGAAGGTTTATGCCCGAAACGTTGATTCTCCTGCTCCTTTGATGCTGCCTGACCTGCTGCGCTTTTCCAGCAACACATTTTTCAGCCCACATAAGAGATTAGTAAAACTAAAGCACATGGGACTGGGGGTAGAGTATTGAGATGTAGGCAGACAGGAAATAAAGAGTAGGAATAAACAAGTCTTTTTCTGAATGGCAGCCAGTGACCAGTAGGATACTACAAGGATCACTGGTAGGACTTCAGCTGTTCACAATATATATTAATGATTTAGATGAGGATATTAAATGTAATCTCTTCAAATTTGCAGATGACACAAAGATAGTTAGGAGGGTGAACAGAGATGCTTCAACGTGTTTTGGACAGGGTGAGTGATTGGGTAAATGCAAACCAGGTGCAGTATAATGTGGATAAATGTGAGGTTATCCACTTTGGGAGCAAATATAGCAAGGTAGATTATTATCTAAATGGCTATAAATTGAGAAATAAGAATGTGCAACAAGTCCTGGGTGTCCTTAAACATCAGTCACTGAAGTTAGGTGGAGCAGACAGAGGGCGGTGCCGATTGGAAGGTTGGATCTAGGGATGAGGTTGTGGGGAGAGGAGATAAGGAAACTGGTGAAATCGGCATTGATGCTGTATGGTTAGAGGGTCACAAGGCAGATGATGAGGTGTTCTTCCTCCAGGCATTCAGGTGGCTTGCATTTGGCGGTGGAGGAAGCCCAGGACATGCATGTCCTTGGCGGAGTAGGAGGGGTGTTGTAGTGGTCGGCCACAGGGCGGTGGGGTTGTTTGGTGAGTGTGTCCCAGAGATGTTCCCTGAAGTGTTCCATGAGTTGGTGTCTTGTCTCCCCAATGTAGAGGAGACTACATTGAGAGCAATGAACCCTCTTGAACTGTCCTAACTGTCCATCTTCCTTCCCGCCTATCCGCTCAATCCGCCCCTCTGACCTATCACTATCACTCCCACCTGCATCTGCCTAAACCTTCCCAGCTACCTTCCCCCTCCCCTATCCCATCCTCCTATTTATCTCTCAGACCCCTTCCCCTCCCCACATTCCTGATGAAGGGCTTATGCCAGAAATATCGATTCTCCTACTCCTCAGATGCTGCCTGAGCTTTTCTAACATCACACTTTTCGACTCTGATCTCCAGCATCTGCAGTCCTCACTTTCTCTGAAAGATAGGACTCCTATAATTAATAACAACTTGGGTAGTGTTATAGAACAGAGGGACTGAGGGGTGCAGGTACATAATTCTTTTGAAGTACGTGTACATATAGACAGGCTGGTTAAAAAGACATTTGGCACACTTGCCTTCATTACTCAGTCCTTTGGGTTTAGGAGTTGGGAGGAGGTCATGTTGAGGTTGTACAGGACATTGGTGAGACCTATTCTGGAAGACTGAGCCTAGTTATAGAAAGGATATTATCAAGCTGGAGAGCATTTCGAAGATATTTACCAGGATGTTGCCGGGTATGGAAGTTTTGAGTTATAAAGAAAGGCTGGATAGCTGGGACTTCTCCACTGGAACATAAGAGGTTGAGAGGCGACCTAATAGAAGTTTATAAAATAATGAGATGTATAGACAGAGTTAATGGTAGGTGTCTTTTCCCCAGGATGGGAATTTCAAGACTAGGGGGCACATTTTTAGAGTGAGAGGAGAGAGATTTTTAAAAAATGAGAGGCAATTTTTTTTTACACATAGGGAGGTTTGCTTGTGGAATGAACTTCCTGAGGAAGTGGTGGATGCAGATACAATTACAATGTTTAAAAGACATTTAGATAGGTACATGAATAGGAAAGGTTTGAAGGGATATGGGCCAGGAGCAGATGGATGAGGCTGGTTTAGTTTGGGATTCTGTTTGGCATGGAATGTTTGGACTAAAGGGCCTGTTTCTGTGCTGAATGATTTCTATAAGTAAGAGAAAAAGTCAGCAAAATCTAGTGGTGAATATTTTATCATGTGATCACATACAGACTGTGAATTTATGTATCTCGGATTTCCTTTCCATATTGGTTTTCATGCTTTTATTTATATTTGCTCAGTTATCTGGCCTTCCCTTTTCAGAGGTTGCCACCTTTAACTCCTCCTCATGTCACATATTATTGCAACTTGGGAAGGTATTGCCATTCCTTCATTCTTACTGGGTCTGAGACCTTGAACTCCACTATTAACAGCACTGTGGTGGCTGCTCCATTGGATGGACTGCAACTGTTCAAGTAGAGGATTCACTACTACCTTCCTTGGAGCAATTAAAAATGAGCAGACACATTAAACCCTTGCTAACGATATGTCAATGAAAGGAAACTTTCAAGTTCAAGTTTACAAGTCTGAGATCAAAGGCCAAATTGAGAGCTGTCTCCTTCTCTTTGTCTCCCTTCTTGACCTGTTGGCACTCACTCAGGCTGAGATATGAGGCAGAAATTTCCCTTCTCTGGCGGTGGTGACAGGAGGCAAAAAGAGGAAATAACTGGGAGAATGTGCCCTTGAGAAAAGCTCACCCCCTTCTCACCACCTTTATAATTAGGTTCTGAACAAGAAGATCCTCAACTTGTGAGCAGTTATGGCTCTTAAGTGGTCACTTAAGGACCCTTAATTGCAACCCCCTCCCATTGCCTTTTATCCCGTGGGCAGTAAAAGGTGTCTAGTTACCCAAGAGGGAAACTGTGGCAACCTGATGGCAAAGTTAGCTGGCACAGGGGCGAGCACAGGGACCTGGCATCAGCTGCTACATTGGCAGAGGTGGCATCAGCAAGACAGCCCTGGTGGCAAAAGATGGCCCATGAAGAGCAGTGACTTCAGCATTGGTTGGGTCTAGCTCTGGAGGCGAGGAAGCCATGATGGAAAGGTTATGGAACACTCTTTAAGCTATTTCCTTTTCTTTTTTTAACTATTCCCAAGCTTTTCAAAATGACGCCGGACCATGGCAACAAGTGGAAGCTTTTCACAAAATTTTAACTGTATTTTTCTCTGTATAATACACTTGACAATAAATAAAATAATTCACTCATTCATTCAAGAAGAAAAACAGAGTTGACTTTCTCACCATGAGATCCCTCGATGTGTAGGCCGCAAGTTGCAGAAGAACCAGAATCTGCTGGACCTCTGATTGGCTAGTCTGATGATCCAGGTCACCAGTGTGGAGACCTGTGATAGGGTGAAATGCTTGCCCTCAGTTTCATGCCAATTGCTTTGTGGTCCAGTGAGTTAACCTGTTGATGAGGATACAGCATCAGCCCCCTACACTGAGAGAATGATCAGACACTTAGACCCTGCACCATCTCAGTGCCCTTTACTATCCTAATGTAGTGTGAGTCTATGCAGTGAGTGTTGGCAAGGTGGTTGTTTAGGGTAATACCAGAGCCAGGCCTCAACATGCTTGATTGTGCAATTGATTATCCTGTGCTGTAATGCTGTATGTCTTGGTGCCAGTAAGTCTTGGACTGAATCCAATGTCCACACAGACGTATTCCAGCAAGGTTAGAAACTGGGTGTGGACACAAGAGGCAGTTGAGGTAGGTGACTAAGAAGAGCTCACACAGCACAGATCTGGGTTTTTCTCAGTTTTTACCAATCTGTATGACTTAGTTAACCAGCTACCCATTCGAATTGACTACTGTCAAGGTTAATTGGTTGTTAACATACATTGATGAGCCTTCAAGTTTGCTTCTGATTACTAAGTATGCAACCTGCCTGAAGTAGAGACCATGTAGGAGGAAATCAAACCTACATATCATGAAAGGACATTTTTATTAATCAAGGGGACAATGATGGGGGCTGATCAGGTTCAAACAGCCACTCAGAGATTGAAAGGGATGATCAGAAGAGGGTCGGTGGAGTATAGCAGAAGTAGAGGATCACACAGAGATATGGGGAGGAAATAAAGCAGTGAAACTTACTTTGAATTGATTGAGCGAAGAGATAGCACAGGCATAGTGGGTCAAATGGCCTCCTGTTGTGTTAGAAACTGGTGTGATTTTCTGTTATCACTGGGATCGTACATCATGGACAGACATGGGGGTCCCGACAACAGATTGGAAACAGGCTGTGATCCCTCTTGGCCTGTTAGTGTGAACTACACCTATAATTTACAGTGAAAGATGGCAGTGGGGTGTTATTTCCCCGGTAACCTTCATTTTAAGGTCACCGGAAGTCACTGCCACCAGAAACCTCGAGGAGACCAGCAGGTTAATAGTCTCATTAGCGCCTCCAGGACAGATGGCCATTACTGGGATCACACCTGGAAGAAGAGGTCTCCATGAAAGGAAGCCATACTCCCAATCAGCTCAGTAAGAGGTGGGGACACCCGGACCATCAGGTGATTCACAGAAGGGAACTGGGTGATGGTGGTATTGGTAACAGCCTGTGGGGTGTTGTTTGTCACCAACAAATTGGACTCACCATCCCACCCACTGGGAATCAAAGAATGCCTGAATAGAGGGGGGGATATCCCTCTCCTATTCCATTGGGAGACAACCGACAAACATCTGGAGGACTGCAGTGTGGCAGAGGGCTCGCCCCACCCGTAGAAATACACCAGCAGCAGAATGAGCAGGCCCTAATTTGGCCACTGGATTGCCTCAATTGGCTTTCAGTAGGGTAGGCCTACCTCCACCTTCGTGGCTTTGGCAAAGTGACATAGCAAAGGAAGAGACTCCAGCCTCTGCCAATTCTTGCTGTTTTACAGGACCCATCATGCCAGCCCATCCCATCACAGCTGATAAACCTCATCAGGCTGGTCTAGTTTGGGTTTGGAGCCATGCTGTCTCCATGACAACCAGGCTCCAAGGCCATCAGAAGAGGATCACTCAGACAATTTGTCACTTTCTCCTTCAGTTGCATGGCATGTGAAGGAATTTCAAATCCCTCTTTTCTAAAGCCCAGTACAATCTGCTGGCTGAACCTCACAGTGTTCCTATCAGGATGAGATGTTTGTCTCAATCTTTCCTAATATTAATGCATTTGCACCAGGTAGCTAGTTTCCTCATATATTTTTGCAATTGGAATGAATGAGGTGTTTTTCTTAATCATTCATGGGATGTGGGTGTCACTGACTGGCAGCATTTATTACCCGTCCTGAGTTGCCCTTGAATACGTGGTGGTGAGCTACCTTCTTGAATCGCTGCATGTTTGTCAGCTCAAAGTTCTAGTAACACAGAGCAACCCTTGAATCCCTGGGTCATGTGGCTAAGAACCTGCCTTTTCAGCATTTGACTGAGCCTTTTCCCTTGTAGTGTGGCTGCTCGACTTGGAAAATCTACATTCATAAGTGAACGTTCAACTAAGACAAGCCCAGCAAAGGGATCTGTGAATAGGGAAAGCTGTGAGAGTAAAGGGTGTGACAGTCATCATCATTGTGATACTGAGTTTTGTCAAATGGGATGAGCCAAGAAGAACAATTGCTGTAGACATGGAGCAGGTGCGGAAATGCAAGCATCCTGCTGCACCTCATAAGAGGGGCTAAGATTTCCAATCTCTTTCCGAGTCTCGGAAGCCAAATTCTTGACATCTGATCTTCCCTGGGTGGCTGTGTTAAAGCGATCCCTTTATTTGAGAGAATGTTGTTTCAGACATGAAGGAATGTGTCCCACTAGAATAATTCTCCCCTTGCTTTTTCCTTATAATGCTGAAATCAGCAGATTGGAAATCTGATAACCAAAATACCACTCAAAAATGTAGATATTTTTTGGTCTTCTGTGAAGCATGGATGTTGCTGGCTAGGGCAGAATTTGTTGAGCATGTCAAGAGAACAGATCATAACCCTCTGTCACCTATGGACATATTGAACTTTTAATCGCAATGTGTTTTGTCCGTTTCTGAAAAAAAAGGGGATACAGGCTAAAGAATACTGCAAATGTAATTCATTGGCTGTCTGAACAGAAATCCTGAAATCTTACATCTGGGTGCATGAAGGCAACTTCAAAGAGAAATATCCACTACAAACTGACTATTAATCTGAGTTTCTCAGAGTGTGAATGTGTTGGAAGAAAAGACAGCAGTGTCAATGAGCATCTTCATCTTCTTAAGGATATGCAACGACAGGGGTTAAAAGCAGTTGCTACCCTAGTCTGTGTTTGCAAGCGAGCTGATTTGCTTGTGTATGCTAGCAGTTGAGTTAGTCATGTAGAATTCCTACAGTGTGGAAACAGGCCCTTCAGCTCAACTAGTCCACACTCACCCTCCAAAGAATAATCCACCCAGACCCATTCCCCTGACTAATGCACCTAACCTATATATCCCTGAACACAGTGGGTAATTTAGCATGGCCAATTCACTAACTTGCATGTCTTTGAATTGAGGGAGGAAGCCCACACAGACACGGGGAGAATGTGAAGACTATGCATAGACAGTCGCCCGAGGCTGGAATCAAACCTTGGTCCCTGGCGCTGTGAGGCAGCAGTGCTAACCACTGAGTCACCGTGCCACATGTGCTGGTCACAGGTTCCAGTCTGAAAAACAACCCTCCACCACCACTCTCTGTCTTCCACCTTTGAACGAGTTCTGTATCCAAATGGCTAGTTCTCCCTGTATTCCATGAGATCTAACCTTGCTAATCAGTCTCCCATGGGGAACCTTGTCGGACGCCTTTCTGAAGTCCATATAGATCACATCTACTGCTTTGCCCTCATCAATCTTCTTTGTTACTTCTTCAAAAAACTCAATCAAGTTTGTGAGACATGATCTCCCACGCACAAAGTCATGTTGACTATCCCGAATCAGTCCTTGCCTTTCCAAATACATGTACATCCTGTCCCTCAGGATTCCCTCCAACAACTTGCCCACCACCGTGGTCAGGCTCACCGGTCTATAGTTCCCTGGCTTGTCTTTACAGCCCTTCTTAAACAGTGGCACCATGTTTGCCAACCTCCAGTCTTCCGGCACCTCACCTGTGACTATCGATGATACAAATATCTCAGCAAGAGGCCCAGCAATCACTTCTCTGGCTTCCCACAGAGTTCTCGGGTACACCTGATCAGGTCCTGGGGATTTATCCACTTTTAACCGTTTCAAAGCCCTCTACTTTTTTGTCATTTACATAAATGATTTGGATGTGAGCATAAGAGGTGCAGTTAGTAAGTTTGCAGATGACACCAAAATTAGAGGTGTAGTGGACAGCGAGAGGGTTACCTCAGATTACAACAGGATCTGGACCAGATAGGCCAATGGGCTGAGAAGTGGCAGATGGAGTTTAATTTTGATAAATGCGAGGTGCTGCATTTTGGGAAAGCAAATCTTAGCAGGACTTATACACTTAATGGTAAGGTCTGAGGAGTGTTGCTGAACAAAGTGACCTTGGAGTACAGGTTCATAGCTCCTTGAAAGTGGAGTCACAGGTAGATGGGATAGTGAAGAAGACATTTGGTATGCTTTCTTTTATTGGTCAGAGTATTGAGTACAGTAGTTGGGAGGTCATGTTGCGGCAATACAGGACATTGGTTAGGCCACTGTTGGAATATTACATGCAACTCTGGTCTCCTTCCTATTGAAAAGATGTTGTGAAACTTGAAAGGGTTCAGAAAAGATTTACAAGGATGTTGCCAGGGTTGGAGGATTTGAGCTATAGGGAGAGGCTGAACAGGCTGGAGCTGTTTTCCCTGGAGTGTCGGAGGCTGAGGGGTGACCTTATAGAGGTTTCCAAAATTATGAGGGGCATGGATAGGATAAACAGACAAAGTCTTTTCCCTGGGGTCGAGGAGTCCAGAACTAGAGGGCATAGGTTTAGGATGAGAGGGGAAAGATATAAAAGAGACCTAAGGGGCAACTTTTTCACGCAGAGGGTGGTACATGTATGGAATGAGCTGCCAGATGATGTGGTGGAGGTGGTACAATTGCAACATATTAGAGGCATTTGGATGGGTATATGACTAGGAAGGGTTTGGAGGGACATGGGCCGGGTGCTGGCAGGTGGGACTAGATTGGGTTGGGATATCTGGTCAGCATGGCCGGGTTGGACCAAAGGGTCTGTTTCCATGCTGTACATCTCTATGACTCTATGTGCTACCCTGAGTTCTAGCACCAATGTGCTGTGAAAGTCACAGGGAAGAACTATCCACAAGCATTACCAGTAAGGGTTTCTCTCACCCTGAATGTTAGAGACTGGTGGCACTTCAGTCGGAAAGGAAACAGGACCAAACAACTTTGGCTAATTTGCTAAGAATCTTGAAATTGACTGCTCAACAACCAGTATTCCATGATTCACTCTTCAAAAACAACTCAGGCCCAGATCCATTTCTCTTTCTCATGTGTGATCTGAGTGCATATGTTGTGTTATCATTTCGCATTTGTATACTCACTGTTTTGTTAACTCAAGAAATCCTGGTTACATTGGCTCCATTTTAAGCATAAATTCATTATCTCTTGGACAATGGTGCCAACTAGAGAAGGGATCATTTTTAATTAATCTTGAGTCAAGATTAGAGTGGTGCTGGAACAGCATAGCAGGTCAGGCAGTATCCAACAAGCAGGAAAATCAACGTTTCGGGCATACGCCCTTCATCAGGATTCCTGATGAAGGGCTTTTGCCCAAAACATCGATTTTCCTGCTCCTCGCATGCTGTCTGACCTGCTGTGCTTTTCCAGCATCACTTTAATCTTGACTCTAATCTCCAGCATCTGCAGTACCCACTTTCACCTAGTTTAATTAATCTTGATCTGATTCACCATAGGACAGGCTAGTAAAGAACCAGTTCATTTCTCCTCATCTTGTAACAAATTCTAATAAATAAACCTCACTGAGTAGCTAGTTGTAACATCCATTCCCATCTTCCCTTGAGAAGATGGTGGTGAACATCTTTCTTGACCCTCACCAGTTCATGTGGTCCAGGTACATCCATTGTTAGAGAGGCTGTTCCAAAATTTGAATCCACCCAAAACGCTGGAATGAAGATGTAGTTCCAACTGAGGATGGTGCATGGCTTGGAAGGGAATTTGCAGATGGTAGTGCTCCCATGTACTTTCTGCCCTTGTATTCCTAGATGGTAGAGTTTGCGTTTTTGGGAGATGTTGCTGGGCATGGTTTCGTGAGTTGTTGTAGTGCATCTTGAACACGGTACTCACTGCTGGTAGTAGGAGTGCATGTTTATGTGGTGGTTGTGGTGCCTATCAAATGGGACTTGTCCTGGGTGGTATCAAGCTCCTTTAGCTGTTGGAGATGCATTCATCCAGGTAGAGGACAGGCTTTGGGGAGAAAGGAGGTCAGTTGGTCTTTTCAGAATTCCTACCCTCTGAATTGCTGTTGTAGCCACAGTACTTGTACAACCAGTCCACTTAAAGGAGATTGTCTTACATACCACGTCAACATACAACAGTAAGTATAACAGTAGAGTCTCTCCATTCCTGAAAATTGAATACATCAGAGCATTAAGAATGATGTGTCATTATTTTGAAAGTGATTCACATTGGCCACAAATTTGGAGTTTCGAAAGGAACAATTGGCTAGTTCTCTCCTTTTGGCAGGACAGAACTACTCTGAAAAGCAGTAAATGATTCAAGGAAAACATAAGCTTATCTATTCCGCAATAAGAATCTCATGAACATATCAGTCTTAAAAACACCTTCTCTCGAACCTAAATTGAATGTCTTTTAAAATGAACAGCCGACAGAACTACAAGTGACCCTTTACCATCTAACTGACCATTCCATTCATTTCTTTTTATCTGACCCAAGATGTTTGAAATTATACCCCTCTTTTGTTACCAATAAACTGAACATGATGCATTATGATCTGATGGCTAGTCTAGTATTTTCCAACTTACAGGAATCGCTGGAGGAATAGCCTGTAAATTCCAAACTAGTCTTGTGTGTGTCAAAATAGAATTCCAGTTCCGAGCAGTACCAGTCATTTCCAAGATCTATGATCCCTTCTGAGTGTGCAGTCTGATGAAAAGAGTTTTTAATTGAAAGCAATTCAACTTTTCTGACTGCTAACAAAAATACCTTGCAATCCGAGAGGGTCCCTATGGAGGAATGGAGCTGTTTGTTCTTGGCACTGCTGACGCGGTTGTTCAGGATTGGAATGTTGGCAGCTCAGCTGATGGGCAACAGGTTCATATAAAATTGACAAATTTTAAGTAAAGACAGCTATTGAACTGCCACCCCAGCCCCCATACCACCATACTTTCCAACTCTTTTCCAGCATTCTGCCAGCTAAAGTATAAGTGGAGAGAGACCATATGAAACCTCAAGTGAATTAAAGGGATGTGTTGCTGATATGTTCTCAGCCTGCAAGGTGAGGTGGAATTCTTGAATTGAATCTCCACTTAACTTGCAATTAAACTCTTGGCTGAATGTTACAGCCCATCATTTCAGCTAAATTAAAGCAAAAGGTTATTTTAACGTGAAGAAAATTCTTGTGGAGGCAACGTCCTGTTGGAAAATGAATTCAAACCATGCCCCAAAAAGACACCTATTTGATGGGGCGCTACAACACATCACATATTCTTAATTTGCTCGGACACTGTTAGACCCAGAACCCAGAGCAGGCACAGAAGTGTGATCTTTGTTTATCAGGAAGAGTAACTCTGAGAGAAGTAGCCTTTGATGTTTAAAAAAAACTGTTTTTCAACTCTGCTGCATCCTGTCTCTGAAATTCAACACTTTATCAATAAGGAATTTGCTTTATGAGGTATGAAAGGGTATTGGTTCCAGAATCACCTTGCAAAACTTAAAAAACATACTGACGCACCAAACTCAAAAGCCAGTTCAAATCCCAACAATCTGTGCATCCATCTTCCATTTATCCGAGTTAATGAATATGATTTGTCTGATTTTATATTAGACGTGTCGGAAGAAAGACTCAGCTGAAACATTTGGGTGGCTCAGTGGATAAATATTCTGTTGCTATGGTACTGAACTGTACACATCAGACTGGCCCAAAGGTTTGAAGGGATATTTTGGTAACTCCCAGTTGAGGGGGCGAGAAACAGTCCTGGATATGTCTTCTGACCATTCATCAGTCAGATGAAAAGTGTACACATGGTATTGAGTGACAATAGGATTGGAGTTGGCTTTGATCCTTGACTTGAAATCCCTGGTCACTCCTTATCTCTGTAATCTCCAGTAGCCCCTAAACTCTCGAAGATTTCTGTCTTCCTCTACTTTTGACCTATTGAGCACCCTCCATTTTAATTGCTTCATTGTCAGTGAGTGTGCCTTCAGTTGCTCAACTTTGGAAATCTTTCCCTACACCGTTCTGTCTCTTCACTTCACACCAATAAAAACTGACTGCTTTGATCATTTCATCAAGCTTTTGATCATCTGACCTTAGTATCAATTTTTTTTACACACAGCTTCTGTGAGACATCTTGTGAGGTTTCACTATAATAAAGGAGCTTGATGAAAATAATCTGTTGTTGTTTGGGGCTTCTTATTGTTGATTAGTCCATCCAAGCTGAGGACCTAGAATGACAGGACGGGTGAGGGAAGAGGTGAGGGAGGGGGAGCTGGAAAACTTTCTGGAGCTAACATCCCAACACGATCATTTGGGTGAGGTGTGGGAGAGCTCCATAGGGGAAGATTAAAAAAAAAGATAGTCAAACAGACTGCTGTATTTTAAAGTTTTGATCTATCTATTAGCTCACGAAAATGTTCGTATGTGTGTGTGTGTGTGACATCAGTGGGTAACCCTTGTCGAGCCACCCTCTGGTTTGTCACCATAGTTCAAATGTGGTTGAATGAAGGAATGCAACCATTTAGCTGGCCATTAAGGGCACAGACTTTGCCTTGTTCTGGTACATGCCAGCATTGATATGTGGCACCTACAAGGTGATAAACATGGAGTCCATCACGACCAGCATCAAGGACTCTTCAATCCTTGTTGTGCTGCCTGCTGTAGCTCCCTGTGACGCGATAGCTACTGTGACAAGCAACAGACTGCGAGATGTTGCAAATAACTCAAGCTGCAGCCTGGAAGCAGTCAGGTACGTGGAAATTCAGCATGTCTAAAACTTTCCCAGCCTCTGCGGATACTGTTTTTGTCCTTGCCCCAAGGTTAGGATGGTGGCTGCATCAGTTACAGATTTTCAGTTTCAGACATCCTTATTGACTTACCCAAACCCGATAGTCCAACACTCTTGTACCAATGCACTAACTTCAAATTAAAACTGAATGTCCCTTTGAGTTAATCAATCTATCTGAATGCTCTTTCCTGTTGAATTGTTTGGTTAAGTGACGCCCTTCAATTGACTCTTTTAATTTAAAATCTCAGCCCTAGTTGTTTAAACAAAACTCATCTTAAAAACAAATTTAGCATACAGAAATAAAACGGCATTAAAATGTATTTTTATTGATAAACGTCAAGCAAACAACTGAGATTTCTCTCTCAGTCTCTGTACAGTGTTTCTCCTGCTCTCATTCATAGGACTGAACAATGAAGGATTGCTCTCTCCTGCTCCTAATCATAGAACTGGATATGGAAGGGTTACGGTATACAACCTCCAGTCACAGGTCTGAGCACTAAAGTGTTACTCTCCCTTACCCCCAGAAGGTGTTTGATAAGATACCATGCATTACGTTGCTTAATAAGATAAGAGCCCATGGTGTTGGGGATGCTGCATTGATCTGGATAGAGGTTGTGCTAGCTAATGGAACCAGAGAGTCCGGATAAAGGGTGTGTTCTCAGTATGGCAACCTGTAAATAGGGACCACACTTAATTGCAATATATATTAATGGCTTGGATGAGGGAAGTGAATGCACTATCCCCAGGTTTGTGAATGACACAAAAATATATGGAAAGGCAAGTGGTGTGGATGATGAAAAGAATCTGCACAGGGATACAGATAGTAAATAGGCAAAACCAGCAGATAGAATATAATTTGGGAAAATATTATGCAGGAAGAATAGAGGAGCTGAATATTATTTAACTTGAGAAAGATTGCAGAAAATAACAGCACAGTGGAATTTGTTTCCCCTTCTGTACAAGGGTATAATTTCAGACAATGTGGATATCCATTTAGAAACAAGATGAGGAGCAATGTCTTCTCTTGGTTATTGAATCTGTCGAATTCTTTACTGCAGAGGGCTGTACAGGCTGGGTCATGAGTATATTTAAGGCTGAGATAGTCAGATTTGTAATCAGGAAGGGAGTTAAGGGTTATGGAGCAAAGGCCGGAAAGTGGAGTTGAAGATTAATCAAATTAGCCATAACCTCATAAAATGACATGGTCTCTATGTATTGAGTAGCCTTCTTCTGTTTCTACACATTATGGCTTATCACAGGTCTGAACATTGAAGCATTAGTCTCCCCTTCACTCAGTCGTAGTGTACAGAAAATCAGTAAATAACTGTACCACTGCTGTCGCAATGCTCAATACAGAAGGTTACACCTTCTTCGATCAGACTTTTAATTGGTAATTTCTTATTATGATTATTAATTAGTCAGAATATAAATCTAGGTTGAACTTGCATTGTCCTGACAATGTCAAACTCTAACTGACAAGAGGAGTCCCATCACATCACATGCTGATCATTCATACAGGTAAGTTTCTTGCCTGCATCTTAGTGATGCTCAGTGGACAGAAATGTTGCAGAGTCATTTTGTTAAACGCAACTGAATTCAGTAGGAATTTGAAACTCTGACAAGGTTCATGAATCCAGCTCAGACCTTGGTCCAACACCCAGGTTACTCATGCTTGACTTTGTTCTGTTCTCCCAAATGAAAATGGCTATTGGTTATCTTTGCGGCCTGTTTCAGGGGAACTAACCAGTACGGCTGCTGCTTCTTATACTTTCTAATTCAACTCAGGGAATCTATCTTCAGCTTCGAGTCATAGAGTTTGTTTCCATGCTGTACATCTCTTCGGTCCAACCCGGCCATGCCGACCAGATATCCCAACCTAGTCCCACCTGCCAGCACCCGGCCCATATCCCTCCAAACCCTTCCTACTCATATACCCATCCAAATGCCTTTTAAATGTTGCAATTGTACCAGCCTCCACCACATCCTCTGGCAGCTCATTCCATACACATACCAACCTCTGCGTGAAAAGGTTGCCCCTTAGATCTCTTTTATATCTTTCCCCTCTCACCCTAAACCTATGCCCTCTAGTTCTGGACTCCCCGACCCTAGGGAAAAGACTTTGTCTATTTATCCTATCCATGCCCCTCATAATTTTGTAAACCTCTATAAGGTCACCCCTCAGCCTCCGACGCTCCAGGGAAAACAGCCCCAGCCTGTTCGAGCCTCTCCCTGTAGCTCAGATCCTCCAACCCTGGCAACGTCCTTGTAAATCTTTTCTAAACCCTTTCAAGTTTCACAACATCTTTCCAATAGGAAGGAGACCAGAATTGCATGCAATATTCCAACAGTGGCCTAACCAATGCCCTGTGCAGCCGCAACATGATCTCCCAACTACTGTACTCAATACTCTGACCAATAAATGAAAGCATACCAAACTCCTTCTTCACTACCTGCGACTCCACTTTCAAGGAGCTATGAACCTCCACTCCAAGGTCTCTTTGTTCAGCAACACTCCCTAGGACCTTACCATTAAGTGTATAAGTCCTGCTAAGATTTGCTTTCCCAAAATGCAGCACCTTGCATTTATCTGAATTAAACTCCATCTGCCACTTCTCAGCCCATTGGCCCATCTGGTCCAGATCCTGTTATAATCTGAGGTAACCCTCTTCGCTGTCCACTACAACTCCAATTTTGGTGTCATCTGCAAACTTACTAATAGTACCTCTTATGCTCGCATCCAAATCATTTATGTAAATGACAAAACGTAGAGGGCCCAGCACCGATCCTTGTGGCACTCCACTGGTCACAGGCCTCCAGTCTGAAAAACAACCCTCCACCACCACCCTCTGTCTTCCACCTTTGAGCCAGTTCTGTATCCAAATGGTTAGTTCTCCCTGTATTCCGTGAGATCTAACCTTGCTAATCAGTCTCCCATGGGGAAACTTGTCGAACGCCTTACTGAAGTCCATATAGATCACATCTACTGCTCTGCCCTCATCAATCTTCTTTGTTACTTCTTCAAAAAACTCAATCAAGTTTGTGAGACATGATTTCCCAAGCACAAAGCCATGTTGACTATCCCGAATCAGTCCTTGCCTTTCCAAATACATGTACATCCTGTCCCTCAGGATTCCCTCCACCACCGTGGTCAGGCTCACCAGTCTATAGTTCCCTGGCTTGTCTTTACCGCCCTTCTTAAACAGTGGCACCACGTTTGCCAACCTCCAGTCTTCCGGCACCTCACCTGTGACTATCGATGATACAAATATCTCAGTAAGAGGCCCAGCAATCACTTCTCTAGCTTCCCACAGAGTTCTCGGGTACACCTGATCAGGTCCTGGGGATTTACCCACTTTTAACCGTTTCAAGACATCCAGCAGTTCCTCCTCTATAATCTGGTCATTTTGCAAGATGTCACCATCTATTTCCCTACAGTCTACATCTTCCATATCCTTTTCCACAGTAAATACTGATGCAAAATATTCATTTAGTATCTCCCCCATTTTCTGTGGCTCCACACAAAGGCCATCTTGCTGATCTTTGAGGGGCCCTATTCTCTCCCTAGTTACCCTTTTGTCCTTAATATATTTGCCAAATTCAACTCAGGGAATCTATCTTCAGCTTCGAGTCATAGAGTTATAGAGATGTACAGCATGGAAACAAACCCTTTGGTCCATGCTGACCAGATATCCCAACCTAATCTAGTCCCACCTGCCAGCACCCGGCCCATATCCCTCCAAACCCTTAATTCTCCTTAATTCTATTTGTCAAAGCTATCTCATGTCCCCGTTTTGCCCTCCTGATTTCCCTCTTAAGTATACTCCTACTTTCTTTATACTCTTCTAAGGATTCACTCGATCTATCCTGGCTATACCTGACATATGCTTCCTTCATTTTCCTAACCAAACCCTCAATTTCATTAGTCATCCAGCATTCCCTATACCTACCAGCGTTCCCTTTCACCCTGATAGGAATATACTTTCTCTGGATTCTTGTTATCTCATTTCTGCAGGCTTCCCATTTTCCAGCCGTCCCTTTACCTGCGAACATTTGCCTCCAATCAGCTTTTGAAAGTTCTTGCCTAATACCGTCAAAATTGGCCTTTCTCCAATTTAGAACCTGAACTTTTAGATCTGGTCTATCCTTTTCCATCACTATTTTAAAATGAATAGAATTATGGTCGCTGGCCCCAAAGTGCTCCCCCATTGACACCTCAGTCACCTGCCCTGCCTTATTTCCCAAGAGTAGGTCAAGTTTTGCGCCTTCTCTAGTAGGTACATCCACATACTGAATCAGAAAATTGTCTTGTCCACACTTAACAAATTCCTCTTCATCTAAACCTTTAACACTATGGCGATCCCATTCAATGTTTAGAAAGTTAATATCCCCTACCATAACTACCCTATTATTCTTACAGATAGCTGAGATCTCCTTACAAGTTTGTTTCTCAATTTCCCTCTGACTATTAGGGGGTCTATAATACAATCCCAATAAGGCGATCATCCCTTTCTTATTTCTCAGTTCCACCTAAATAACTTCCCTGGATGTATTTCCGGGAATATCCTCCCTCAGCACAGCTGTAATGCTATCCCTTATCAAAAATGCCACTCCCCCTCCTCTCT
The DNA here is from genome assembly GCF_047496795.1 of Chiloscyllium punctatum. NCBI lineage: Eukaryota > Metazoa > Chordata > Chondrichthyes > Orectolobiformes > Hemiscylliidae > Chiloscyllium > Chiloscyllium punctatum. The sequence goes on from NC_092750.1 coordinate 20,542,625, forward strand.
TGCCTCCCTTTCTATCCTTCCTGTAGCATTTGTATCCTGGAACATTAAGCTGCCAGACCTGCCCATCCCTGAGCCATGTTTCTGTAATTGCTATGATATCCCAGTCTCATATTTCTAACCATGCTCTGAGTTCATCTGCCTTCCCTGTTTGGCCCCTTGCATTGAAATTAATGCAGTTTAATTTATTAGTCCTACCTTGTACCTGCCTGCCCTGACTGTTTGACTCGCTTCTGTTCTCAGCTGTACCAGTCTCAGATTGATCTCTTTCCTCACTATCTCCCTGGGTCCCACCCCCCCCACCCTTACTAGTTTAAATCCTTCCAAGCAGTTCTGGCAAATTTCCCTGCCAGTATATTAGTCCCCTTCCAATTTAGGTGCAATCCATCCTTCTTGTACAGGTCACTTCTACCCAAAAAGAGATTCCAATGATCTAAAATTGTGAATCCTTCTCCCATACACCAGCTCCTTAGCCATGCATTCATCTGCTCTATCCTCCTATCCCTGCACTCACTAGCTCGTAGCACTGGGAGTAATCCAGATATTACTAACCTTGAGGACCTCCTTTTTAAACTTCTGCCTAACTCTCTGTAATCTCCCTTCAGAGTCTCAACCTTTTCCCTTCCAATGTCGTTGGTTCCAATGTGGACAATGACCTCCTGCAGGCCCCTCTCCCCCATGAGAACATTCTGTCCCCTCTCTGAGACATCCTTGATCCTGGCACCAGGGAAACAACACACCATTCTGCTTTTTCTCTGCTGGCCACAGAAACGTCTGTCTCTACCTCTGACTACAGAATCCCCAACACAATTGATCTCTTGGAAGCCGACGTACCCCTCGTTGCATTCGAGCCAGTCTCAAGACCAGAAACTTGGCTGTTCGTGCTACGTTCCCCTGAGAATCCATCACCCCCTACATTTTCCAAAACAGCATACCTGTTTGAAATGGGTATATCCACAAAAGATTCCTGTCCTAGGTGCCGACCTCTCTCAACCTTCCTGGAGTTAACCCATCTATGTGACTGTATCTGAGACTTTCCCCCCTTCCTATAACTGCCATCCATCACATACTGTTGATGTTGCAAATTCCTCATCGCTTCTATCTGTCTCTCCAACCGATCCACCCAATCTGATAAGATTCACATCCAACAGCATTTACGGCAGATATAATCCACAGTAATCCTTAAACTCTCTTTAACCTCCCACATCTGACAAGAAGTACATATCACTGCAAAGGCCATTTTTGCTCCTTCACAATCTACAGACCCAGAAAATGACATATTCTTATTCCTCTAAAAACACTGCCCCAGGTTAAATTAATAGCTTTGGCTTATATTTTAAGTTTAATCAAGAGGCCTATCTTCAAAAACATAAAATCAAGAAAGAATCCACTATACTCCCTACTGCAGCCTTCTTCATGATTAGATTAGAGATTAGATTACCTACTGTATGGAAACAGGCCGTTCGGCCCAACAAGTCCACACCGACCCTCTGAAGAGTAACCCACCCGACCCATTCCCCTGTCCTATATTTTCCCCTGACTAATGCACCTAACACAATGGGCAATTTGCATGGCTAATTCACCTGATCTGCACATCTTTGGATTGTGGGAGGAAACCAGAGCACCCGGAGGAAACCCACGCAGATATAGGGAGAAGGTGCGAACTCCACACAGACCGTCGCCCAAGGCAGGAATTGACCTCAGGTCCCTGGCACTGTGAGACAGCAGTGCTAACAACTGAGGCACTGTGCCGCTAATGACTGTATGATAAATGACTGTATGATCGTCCATCCATCTTGAGTTCAGAAGTGGGAATGTTTGCTTATGACTGCGTAATGGAACTGAATTGGACCAGCCATACAAATGCCATTGATGCAAGAGCAAATCAGAATTCTATGGCATGTAACTCACCTCCTGACTCCCCAGAGTCTGTCCACTATGTATAAAGCTCAAGTCAGGAGTGTGATAGAATCCTCTTGATTTGCCTGGGTGATTGTAGCTCCAACAGGCAAGGAGCTCAACACCATAGAGAAAGCAGCCCCACTTGATTGACATGTCATCTATATCATCAATATTCACTCCCTTCAGCAGCAGTAGTGTGTACTGGCTACAAGATGCACAACAATAACTCACCGCTAACTCCTTCAACCTCTACCACCGAAAAGGACAAGGGGCGGCAGACACATGGGAACACCACACCGACGAGTTCCCCTGTCAGCTACACACCATCCCAACAAGGAACTGTATTGCTGTTCCTTCACTGTCAATACTGCAAAATCCTGGAACTCGCTTCCTAACAGCTCTGTGGATATTTCCAAACCCTAAGGACTGCAACAGGAAGCTCACCACCATCTTCTGCAGAATGGAGATGGCCAAGATATATTCTCCCTACCTGCCTTGTTTCCTTCTTCTGCTTGTCTGTTATCCTCTTTGTCTACAGTTCCTGAAGTTATGGGGTACCCAGCTGAGGCTGCCTCCCTGGCTCACAAATGCACAAAGTGCCCCAACTACCCACTAAGCTCCAAATCCTGTAGCTCGAATCACTCCAGCAGGGTCTAGACACATGGTCATCCAGACTGCCAGGAGTTGTTACAAAATGTAAGTTACATGCCTGAGCTCCCCAAACATTCCAGAACTAAATTGGGCGGCACGGTGGCACAGTGGTTAGCACTGCTGCCTCACAGCGCCTGAGACCCGGGTTCAATTCCCGCCTCAGGTGACTGACTGTGTGGAGTTTGCACGTTCTCCCCGTGTCTGCGTGGGTTTCCTCCGGGTGCTCCGGTTTCCTCCCACAGTCCAAAGATGTGCAGGTCAGGTGAATTGGCCATGCTAAATTGCCCATAGTGTTAGGTAAGGGGTAAATGTAGATGTAGGGGTATGGGTGGGTTACGCTTCGGCGGGGCGGTGTGGACTTGTTGGGCCGAAGGGCCTGTTTCCACACTGTAAGTAATCTAATCTAATCTAAATAGAATATAGAATCATAGAGCACGGAAAGCATGGAAACAGGCCCTTCAGTCCAACTTGTCCACACTGACTAGATACTCCAAATTAATCTACTCACAATTGCCAGCATTTCACTCATGTCCCTCCAAACTCTTCCTATTCATATACCCATCCAGACGCCTTCTAATTGAGCTCCCCTGGCAGCTCATTCCATACACGTACCACCTTCTGCATGAAAGGGTCTCTTTTAAATCTTTCCCCTCCCACCTTAACCCTATGCCCTCTAGTTCTGGACTCCCCACTCTGGGGAAAAGACCTGGCTTTTCACCCTATCCATGCCCCTCATGATTTTATAAACCTCTATAAGGTCAACCCTCAGCTTCCGAAGCTCCAGCCTGTTCAGTCACTCCGTGTAGCTCAAATCCTCCAACCCTGGCAACATCCTTGTAAGTCTTTTTTGAACCCTTTTAAATTTCACAAGATCATTGGGAGAGCAGGAGACCAGAATTCAGGCACACAGTATTCCAAAAGTGGCCTAACCAATGTTCTGTACAACTGTAACATGACCTCCCAACTCCTATACTCAATGCTCTGACCAATAAAGGAAAGCATACCAAACGCCTTCTTCACTATCCTATCTACCTGCGACCTCACTTGCAAGGAATTATGAGCTAGCACTTCAAGGTCTTTTTGTTCAGCAACACCTCCCAGGACCTTACCATTAAGTGTATAAGTCCTGCCCCTGATTAACCTTTCCAAAATGAAACACCTCACTTTTATCTAAATGAAACTCCATCTGCCACACCTCAGCCATTAGCCCATCTGATCAAGGTCCTGTTGTACTCCAAGGCCCTTCGGCCCAACAAGTCCACACCGCCCCGCCGAAGCGTAACCCACCCATACCCCTACATCTACATCTACATCTACTCCTTACCTAACACTACGGGCAATTTAGCATGGCCAATTCACCTGACCTGCACATCTTTGGACTGTGGGAGGAAACCGGAGCACCCGGAGGAAACCCACGCAGACACGGGGAGAATGTGCAAACTCCACACAGAGAGTCGCCTGAGGCGGGAATTGAACCCAGGTCTCTGGCGCTATGAGGCAGCAGTGCTAACCACTGTGCCACCGTGCCGCCCGTGTTTTTATTTTATCCTTATTCCTAATGAGAGACATCATAAACTTATTTATGTCAGACAAGCAATCTGAACCGCTTAACTTTACCACGAAAAGAAATTTAATTTTGAAGTTGTAAAATACTAATAATCTGTGTAAAGGTTTTTAAGTTGTATTTGCAGTCTTCGCTTAAATCAATATCCAGTTGCAAGAGAGAAGAGAAAAATGCCCAGCTCCCCTGTGATGCCAAGCTGTGGTTTTGTTGAAGCAGCTCTGTCACTGGTCTGTCTGTTTCTTGGACTTCTTTGCTCTTGGTGCCACCACTCCAGAGTCCCGAACAGTTCTGTCACCAATCTGACCTCTCTCCTGCTCATTTAACCGCTGGTAACTGCCTATGAGTCCATCGGATCCAGGGCAGTTTAGTAAATTGGTTAAGATTGGCTTTGTGGCAGAAAACAAAGTGATGGTTGAAGAGTATTTTTGTGACTGGAAGCCTGTCTTCAGTGGCATATCGCAGGGTTCAGTGCTGGCTCCTTTGCTCTTTGCAGTGTACTTTAATGATCTACACATGAATGTAAGAGGTTTGATCAGTAAATTTGCATCTGACATAAATGTTGGTGGCATGGCAAATCGTGAGGAGGAAATTTTAGACTGCAGGACGACATAGACAGGCCAAACCAAAATCAGAAATTTCTGAAAAAACTCAGCAGGTCTGGCAGCATCTGTGGAGAGAAAGCAGAATTAACATTTTGGTTCTTTCTTCAGAACTGTTTAAAGATAGGCCAGCCAGATGGGCTGAACAAGACAATGACAAACAAGACAAAGGAGTACACTTTGAATGGTGGGACTTTAGGCAGTACAGAGAATAGGAGGGACCTTGGTGTGCATGTCATAGATCCTTGAAGGTAACAGGACATGTGGAAAGAGTGGGGAAGAACATCTATGATATACTTGCCTTTATTAGAAATGTGTTGAATATAGAGCAAGGAGATTATGATGGAGCTGTATGAACTGTTAGGCCACAGTTGGAATACTGTGTGCAATTCTGATCACCCCATTATAGAAAGGATGTGATTTTACGAGAGAGGGTGCAGAGCAGGTTCACCAGGATGTGATTCAGCTATGAGGAGAGGCTGGATAAGCTGGGGTTGTTTTCCTTAGTGCAGATAAGGCGAAGGGGGACATGAAGTTTGCAAAATTATGAGAGGCGCTGTTTGAATAGAAAGGAAGAAACATTCCCTCTCAGTCGAGGCATCAGTAACCAGGGATATTATGAAATTATGCACCTTACTTAGGTGGCCATTCCTCAGAGAGCTGGCATAGTGAGCCCCAACCCTATTCAACCATAGGAAACGCATTCGTTAAACCTGGTACAATCCTTGTCCAGTGTCCATGCCCTTCTCACTTCCCTGATGTGGGAACTCTGAGAATACCGAGAAAGATGTGTGTGGGAGGAACAGAAACGTTGAATGTTGATTCTATCCAAGTTGACTTAATTTTGTTTATTTTTGTCCAACCAGTTTCAAAGATGCATATGTGTGCAGTTAAGAAATAACTAGCAGTGCCACCTCAAACAGCTACTTCCAATTTCTTCAATGTTTCAAAACTCTGACCAATCATTCAGACCAGAAAGGAAAGTGCTGTGATGTTATTTTAATATTGAGAGATGCTGCATATTTGTAGGGAACACAGTTTTAAGGACAGGAGCAGGAGGTTTAAAGGGGTTTGAGGAAGAATTTTTTCACCCAGGGATGGTAGGTATCTGGAATTCACTGCCTGAAAAGGTAGTAGATGCAGGAACTCTCAAGACATTTAAGAATAATTTGGATGATCAATTGAAACACTGTAGCATACAACACTAGGGGCAAATGCTGGAAAATAGGATGTTTTTATTTGCAGAAATATACTTTATTCATAAATTATCTGTGAGTAAATCCAAAACAATTCAATCCATACTTTGCAGAAATATGGTGGAATTTTGACATTCCTCATTAGAGTTGCAACAAAAGGCGTTTCCATTAAGGCAACAAGGGTATCTCAAAATATAATGGACCCTCATTGTATTTTGTCAGAAAGACCTTAAATGGTGGTCTTTCCCCACTGAGCCTTGGCAGCAGCTGCCCCAAGCTTTAGTATATCCCTCAGCCCTTAGCCCTGGACCTTGGAGTGTGCCAGTCTGCAACGCTTGATCGAGGTCAACTGGTTACACTGGAATTCCAATGAAGTTTGGGTAAATCAAGAGCGTCTTTCACCGAGTTGATGGTCTTCCAGGTGCAGTCGATGCTCGTCTCGGTGTGTGTCCCGGGGAACAGGCCATATAGCACAGAGTCCTGCATCGCAGAGCTGCTCAGGGCAAACCTCAACAAAGACCACTGCATCGCTCTCCAGACTTCCTTTGCACAGGCACGTTCCAGAAGGAGATGTATGAGATTCTCTTCCCCCACCTCCATAGCCACTTTGAGGGCACCAAGTGGTGGCACAGAGAACCTGGGTGTACATGTGGGATCTGACAGCTAGTGCCCTTCTCACACCAGCCTGATGTTTGTTGGAAAGCTCTGGCGATGAGGCATTCTGTAAAATGACTTTGACAACCTTCTCAAGGAACCACACAACAGAATCAATCCTCTCCTCTCCCTGCAGGTTCTCAAGGATTCTACTTCCTGAGGAGGGACTTGTGGTCAAAGATGCATCTCTTTGCAAATTTTTCCACATATAACAAAGAGAGTTCCTCACATCTGATGGCCAGGTTTTTAACTGCAATGTTGAAGGAGTGGTGCTCCTAACTGCCCAATTGTGGGTCTGTGATACCTTGTCAAGGGCCTTCTCCCAAAGGTTGTAATTCTCTCCCTGGCTCCTCCGAACCATATTCCCAGCAACTTAGGTAGACTGTCCTGATGGTGAAGGGGATAAAGGATTGGTCTGCCCAATTCCCAAAGCACAAGGAGAAAGTGAGGACGGGCGGCACGGTGGCACAGTGGTTAGCACTGCTGCCTCACAGTGCCAGAGACGCGGTTTCAATTCCCGCCTCAGGCGACTGACTGTGTGGAGTTTGCACGTTCTCCCCGTGTCTGCGTGGGTTTCCTCCGGGTGCTCTGGTTTCCTCCCACAGTCCAAAGATGTGCAGGTTAGGTGAATTGGTCATGCTAAATTGCCCGCAGTGTTAGGGGCAGGGGTAAATGTAGGGGTATGGGTGGGCTGCGCTTCGGCGGGGTGGTGTGGACTTGTTGGGCTGAAGGGCCTGTTTCCACACTGTAAGTAATCTAATCTAATCTAATCTAGACTGCAGATGCTGGAGATCAGAGCCTAAAAATGTGTTGCTGGAAAAGCGCAGCTGAAGAAAGGCTCATGCCCCGAAACGTCGATTCTCCTGCTCCTTTGATGCTGCCTGACCTGCTGCGCTTTTCCAGCAATACATTTTTAAGCTCCCAAAGAACAAGGCCTTCCTCCTGCCTCGACTTAACTTGGCTCCCGAGGTCAGCCTGAACTGATCGCAGAGGCTCATGAGTCTACGCACTGGCAGTGGATCCACACAGAAAATGACAACATTATCCAGGTACAGGGATGCTTTGAATTGCAGGCCTCCACTGCCTGGCAGTCAGCCCTCTCAGGCTCCATACAACACACAAACAAGACAGGAGAGAGTGGGCAGCCCTGCTTGACCCCGGTCTGATCGGGAAACTTTCTGATTCCCACCCATTGATTGAGACTGCACTTATGGTGTTGGTGTAGAAGAGTCGGATTCAATTGTGGATTCCCTCCCAAAAGCCCATTTGGGAGAGCAGATCCCTCATGTAGGGTTGGGCTATCCTGCCGAAGACCTTCTCCTGGTCCACCGTTCTGATAGATGCTTGATAATTGACATGGACACAATGGGCTGAAGGGCCTCTTTCCATGCTTTAAAACACTAAGTTCATTGAGGTGCTGCTGACAGTCTCCAGGACCTCACCTCTCACACCGGGAATTGCAAAATTGCGGTGAAATTTTATCCTGGCTAACTAGCTGCTGTGGTCTGATCTCAGATTTTTTTCTAAGGTTTTTAGTTGGAAAAGTTGAGGAGCAGTCACACAATTCCGAGAAACCAACAGGATCCCATGACCCACTGTTTCCCCATGAGGTGTGTAACCAAAACAGAGTTGAGTCATGAATATTTGATAACTGAACATTGGCAAGTCAAAACAGAAACCCAATTGTTGGCCGTCCTCATCCTGGTGAGCATCTGACATGTTCAGAAACACACTTCGGGTTTGAGTGTATCATTATTCACTGTTTCAGGCACAATCACTGTCCCTGTCAAAAAGGCAGATGTGTGTGAGGAGACCACAACCATTTAATGCTGTTTCTATCCGAGCGCACTTGGATCGTGTTTATTTCTATACGACTAGTTTCAAAGATTCGTGCCTTGAAAAATAAATAGCAGTGCCATCTCAAGCAGCTGCTTTCAATTCCACCGATGCTTCAAAACTCAGAGGGTACAGAGAGAAAAAGAAAATTCAGAAGGTCTAATCCTTCAGGCCAAGTTAAAGAAAGGGAAATGCTGTGATGTTGTTTTAATTTTGAGGGATGCAGCATAATTTCACAATTCCTTCTAATGTTCCAAAATCAATAATGAGCGAACAACAACTTGAAAAATATTCCGAATACTGAGATGTGAAGGACTTTGTCAGAGTTAAGTTTTCCTGTTACATTGGCCATTGAATATTTATGATACATGTACAACCTGGAGAAATTTAACCTTTACAGTTAAATAAAGGTAATTATGAGGGCATGAGAGAGGAACTTTTGAAAATAGACTGGAAGCAGAGCCTAGCAGGGAAGACAGTAGAGCAAAAATGGCAGGAGGTTGTGGGTATAATTGAGGACACTGTACTGAGGTTCATCCCCAAGAAGAGAAAGATTATCCAGGGAGGGATTAGACAGCCATGGCTGACAAAGGAAGTCAGGAAATGTATTAAAGAGAAAGAGAGATCCTATAAAGTGGCCAAGAGCACTGGGAAATCAGAAGATTGGGAAGGCTACAAAAACAAACAGAGGATAACAAAGAGAGAAATAAGGAAGGCGAGGATCAAATATGAAGTAGGCGAGCCAGTAATATTAGAAATGATAGTAAAAGTTTCTTTCAATACATAAGAAACAAATGACAGGCAAAAGTAGACATTGAAGGGAAAGTGAGGACTGCAGATGCTGGAAATCAGAGCTGAAAATGTGTTGCTGGAAAAGCGCAGCAGGTCAGGCAGCATCCAAGGAGCAAGAGAATCGACATTTCGGGCATGAGCCCTTCTTCAGGACATTGGGCAACTTCAAACTGATGCTGGAAGCCTAGTGATGGGAGATAAGGAAATAGTAGGAGAACTTAATAAGTACTTTGCGTCAGTCTTCACAGTGGAAGACATGAGTAATATCCCCACAATTAAAGGGAGTCAGGGGGCTGAGTTGAGTATGGTTGCCATTACAAAAGAGAAAGTGCTAGAAAAGCTAAAAGGTCTTAAAATTGATAAATCTCCTGGCCCCGATGGGCTACATCCTAGAGTTCTGAGGGAGGTGGCTGAGGAAATAGTGGAGGCGTTGGTTGAGATCTTTCAAAAGTCACTGGAGTCAGGGAAAGTCCCAGATGATTGGAAGACTGCTGTTGTAACCCCTTTTTCAAGAAAGGATCAAAACAAAAGATGGAAAATTATAGGCCAATTAGCCTAACCTTGGTTGTTGATAAAATTCTAGAATCCATCATTAAGGATGAGGTTTCTAAATTCTTGGAAGAGCAGGGTCGGATTAGAACAAGTCAACATGGATTTAGTAAGGGGAGGTCGTGCCTGACAAACCTGTTGGAATTCTTTGAAGAGGTGACAAGTAGGTTAGACCAGGGAAACCCAGTGCATGTGGTCTATCTAGACTTCCAAAAGGCCTTTGATAAGGTGCCACACGGGAGGCTGCTGAGTAAGGTGAGGGCCCATGGTGTTCGAGGTGAGCTACTGGTATGGATTGAGGATTGGCTATCTGACAGAAGGCAGGGAGTTGGGATAAAAGGTTCTTTTTCGGAATGGCAGCCGGTGACAAGCGGTGTCCCACAGGGTTCAGTGTTGGGTCCGCAGCTGTTCATGTTATATATTAATGATCTGGATGAAGGGACTGGGGGCATTCTAGCGAAGTTTACCAATGATACAAAATTAGGTGGACAGGCAGGTAATACTGAGGAAGTGGGGAGGCTGCAGAAGGACCTAGACAGTTTGGGAGAGTGGTCCAGGAAATGGCTGATGGAATTCAATGTGAGCAAATATGAGGTCTTGTACTTTGGAAAAAAGAATACAAGCATGGACTACTTTCTAAACGGTGAGAAAATTCATAAAGTCAAAGTACAAAGGGATCTGGGAGTGCTAGTCGAGCATTCTGTAAAGGTAAACATGCAGGTTGAGTCCGTGATTAAGAAAGAGAATGCAATGTTGTCACTTATCTCAAGAGGGTTGGAATATAAAAGCACCATTGTGCTACTGAGACTTTATAAAGCTCTGGTTAGGCCCCATTTGGAGTACTGTGTCCATTTTTGGGCCCCACACCTCAGGAGGGACACACTGACACTGGAGCGTGTCCAGCGGAGATTCACACGGATGATCCCTGGAATGGTAGGTCTAACATACGAGGAACGGCTGAGATTCCTGGGATTGTATTCAATGGAGTTTAGAAGGTTAAGGGGAGATCTAATAGAAACTTACAAGATAATACATGGCTTGGAAAAGGTGGACACTAGGAAATTGTTTCCGTTAGGCGAGGAGACTAGGACCCGTGGACACACCTTAGAATTAGAGGGGTTAAATTCAGAACAGAAATTCGGACACATTTCTTCAGCCAGAGAGTGGTGGGCCTGTGGAATTCATTGCCGCAGAGTGCAGTGGAGGCTGGGACGCTAAATGTCTTCAAGGCAGAGATTGATAGATTCTTGATGTCACAAGGAATTAAGGGCTACGCGGAGAATGCGGGTAAGTGGAGTTGGAATGCTCATCAGCTTTGATTGAATGGCGGAGTGGACTCGATGGGCCGAATGGCCTTACTTCCACTCCTATGTCTTATAGTCTTATGGTCTAAATTGATTTCTTCACTGGTGATCTCAGTTTTTTTCCCATTGGAAGTGGTGGAGTGGTAAATAATGAAGAATACAGCCTTACATTACAGGCCAGTCAGATCCCACTGATGGGCAGGTTAAACAAGGCCTGGGAATACAAGCTGATTGATAGGACCCTGGGAAGCATCAAGGATCAGTGGGGGATTGGTGTGGATGTCCACTGATCCTTTGAGGTAGCAGGGCAGTAGATAAACAGGTTAAGAGGGCATACGGGATATTTGCCTTTATTAGCCAAGGCTTGGATTTCAACAGCAGGGAGGTTATTTTGGAACTGTGTAAAATGTTGGTTAGGCCACAGCTAGAGAATTATATGCAGTTCTAGAATCCACATTATAGGAAGGTAGTGGTTGCACTAGAGAGAGTGCAGAGGAGATTTACCAGGATGTTGCCTGGACTGGAGAGTTTAGTTATGAAGAGAGTTTGGACAGACTGGGTTGTTTTCTTTGGAACAGAGGAGGCTGAGTTGGGTACATTTTTGAGATTAATAATTTTTGAGGGGTTTACGCAGAGTAGATAGGAAGAAACCTTTCCCCTTGAAGGAGGGATCAATGACAAGGGGACATAGATTCAAGTTAATGTGCGTGAAGATTAGAGAGGATGTGAGGAATCTTTTTTTTCACCCAGAGAATGGTGGGAATCTGGAGGTCACTGCCTGTAGGGGTAGTAGGCAGAAACGCTCATAACATTAAAGATGTATTTAGATTTGCATTCTTGGTGTCAAAGCTATGGGCCAAGTGCTGGAAAATGGGATTAGAATAGTTTAGTGGTTGTCTTTGGCCAGCGCAGACTCAGTGGGCTGAAGGGCCCTTTCCTGTGCTGTGAACTGCTATGACTCAGTGCAAAGAAAGAGCCAGATCTAACTCATGATATAAAGGGTACCCTGTGGCGGGACAATGAGCCACAGGCATTAGAATCATCCTGGTTGAGTTCCAGCTGGGGAAGCAAAGGAAGGATTAGTTCCTATTGCCACAGAGTTCCCATGCCAGGGAAAAGAGAAGGGTATGGACACCGGATCAGGATTGTGCCAGGTTTAACTAAGGCATTTCCCATGGTTGAATAAGCAGCTGGTGCTCACTGTGCCAGCTTTCATGTAAGGAATGGCCACCTGAATGCGGTGGCAGAAGGGCACCAATCATGGAATCATGAGAATTCGGGAAAATCAGGGCAAAAAAGCTGACAACCAAACTTGTGTGTGTTTATTTACGTGTGTGTGTGTCTCTGTGTCTGTGTGTATGTATGTGTGTGTATTTTTATATGACATTGGTTTTGCTGGCTGTTGGTACAGGGTCCTTTAGGTTCATCAGTAGCTGTTTCATTGTAGCTGTTGGTAGGTTTGTGAGCTACCATGATGTCAACGGGTTGGACCAGTCTGGTTGTCATCTCTGAATGTGAGTGGGTGCATGTCGGTGTCTGTGCGTGTGTGAAATTGTTTTGCTCTTACTGCTTGAAATAAGCAAATGAGAATGATATGCAGAGTGATAGTTCAAACTCTGCGGTTTCTGTCCAAGAGTTGTTTAATATCTAACCTCCCAGGTCCATTCTAATTGTTTAAGACCCTGGGACCATAAGAAATTGGAGTGGGAGAAGGCCATTGAGCCCTTTGAACCTGCTCCAATAGAATTGTGGCTGCTCTGACATTCTTCATGATCACTTTCCTGCAATTTCCCTATTAACACATGATAACTTTACTGGTCAGGAACCTACCTCTCTCTCAGCCTTAAATATACACAGGGCTCTGCCCCCACAGCTCCCTGTGGCAAGGAGTTCAAAACCTCTGTGAGAACAAATTCCTCCTCATATCAGTCTTAAATTTGTGCCCTTTAATTCCGAAAGTATACCGTCTGGTTTGCGATTTTTGAGAGGATTTGTAGCTCAGGTTGAGGTTCAGGTTGTAAGTTTGCTCATTGAGCTGGTAGGTTTGTTCTCAAACCTTTCATCACCATTGTAAGTAACATCATCAGTGAGCCTCTTGTGTTCTGTCTCATTTTCTATTATGTGTCTTGGTCTGTGACGGTGGGTGATATCATTTCCGGTTCTTTTTCTGAGACGTTGGTAAATGGGGTCCAAATCAATGTGTTTATTGATGGAGTTCCGGTTTGAATGCCAGGCCTGTAGGAATTCCCGTGTATGTCTTTGTTTAGCCTGTCCTAGGATGGATGTGCTGTCCCAGTCAAAGTTGTGTCCTTCTTCGTCTGTGTGTATGGATACTATTGACAGTTGGTCATGTCTCTTGGTGGCTAGTTGGTGCTCGTGTATCCTGTGGCTAGTTTCCTGCTTATCTGTCCGATATAGTTTTGTTGCAGTCCTTGCAGGGTATTTTTATATGACATTTGTTTTGCTGGCTGTTGGTACAGGGTCCTTTAGGTTCATCAGTAGCTGTTCAGTGTGTTGGTAGGTTTGTGAGCTACCATTGATGTCAAGGGGTCGGTGTAGTCTGGTTGTCATCTCCAAGATGTCTTTGATATATAGTAGTGTGCCTAGAGTTTCTGGGCACGTTGTGTCTACTTGTTTGGGTTTGTTGTTTAAGAATCGGCAGACTGTGCTTATCGAGTACCCAATTGTTCTTGAATACACTGTATAGATTTATAAGACATGATCAACTTTCACTAGTGTCCTTACACAGACGAAGAAGGACACCACTTCAACTGGGACGACACATCCATCCGAGGACAGGCTATACAGAGACACACACAGGAACTCCCAGAGGCCCAGCATTCAAACTGGAACTCCATCAATAAATTTGGAGCCCATTTACCACCCACTGAGAAAAAGAACTGGAAATGATATCACCCACCTTAACAGACCAAGACAGATAAATAAAAAGTGGGACAGAACACCAGTGCTTTAACAGAGGCTCATTGATAATGTTACCTAGGAAATGGTCACAAAATGTCTGAGAACAAACCTACCAGCTCAACGAACAAACTTATAACCTATAGCCTCTGGTCCCAGATTTTCCCTGGAGGGGCACTATCCTCTCAGTATTTACCCTGTGAAGCCCCTTAAGAGTCCTATATGGTTTAATGAGATCACCTCTCGATTTTCTCAACTAATGTTTTGCGAGAACATAAGAACTAAATGTGAGAAATGTGGATAGATTATTTTCTAAGCTATAGCTGAGCCATTGGAAAAGTCAGGGGGAATCTGTACTCTATATCCCATCCTTTGCCTTTGCAAGCATGTGTTACTACAGCTCCCGTCGACTATTGTTTGAGCCCATAGAATTGCATCCCAAACCTTGGCACCACTGTACATGTACATTCTGGGCTGCTGTAACCCACATTTCCATCAATTGTGTCGGAATGAGAAATGTTCTTGGGATGATTAGTTGGAAGCTTTGCTGGGTCAGGTAACCCCTCATTATTTGGAAATCAACTTTTATGAGATGGCAGTGTGATGGATGTCAAATTTCACAGTCAATTCTCTCATTGCAATAACCTGACTTTCACCAATGTGACTCCAATTTGTCAATAAGCAGCTGAGAGAATTTCTATTTAGAGTGAAGGTGCGAGTCTCCTGCATTAGAAACGAGGAATGTTTACTAATTTTGTAATATAATCAACATTGATCACAGCATACAGAACATAGTCTGCAGGATTTCTTTGTGCAAAGCTGGACAATGTAGGGAGCTGTGTTTAATGACAAGCTCCTCAACCCTAGCCTTTAAATATGTGACACTTAGACAGTACAGCGAGACATGCCTAGGTTTCTGTTCCCTTCTGCCACGCGCTATTCTGACTCGATCAATCCTTTAGACAACTCTGAGCTATTGATAGTGGAAGCAAGACCCTCACAGTTGCCAGAGCACAACCTTTTAATAGATAACAGCATAATTTTCCATGTTTACATAATAAGTGAAGAGACTCTGCTGTAAATTGCAACACTTGTAAGTTCATGGTGTGGAGTGTGGTAGCTTTCAGTCCATTTATTTCACTAAAGGGTTAAATAATTCCAAGTGTGGACGGAAAACTGTAGGTCGTTTGCATTGTTTTCAGGATATTCAGTTATTAATGTGGAAACTATGGTTACCCAGCCAGAAGAACACTGTAAGCCAGATGGTACTGCAGCGTACAATCTGCACTTTGAACACTTTAATCAAACAATACAAAAAAAAACTACAGATGCTGCAGATCTGAAATAAAAACAGGAATTGCTAGAGAAACTCAGCTGGTCTGGCAGATTCATGTTTCGAGTCCAGTGGTGCTTCTTCAGAACTGGACCGGAAATGTTAATTCTGCTTTCTCTCCCACAGATGCTTCCAGATCTGCTGAATTTCTCCAGCAATTTCTGTTTCTGGTGCTGAACATTTTGTTTAGCTGACTTACCAAATCACTGAGGATCAATGTGAGGGGCTCAGAATAATGTAGAATAAGCTATACCACAACAGGTGAACATAGATGAGGCACAGAATAATGTAGAATGAGCTATACCATAGTAGATTTAAGCAAGAAGAGGGAATAATTGTGAACATCATCCAGATTCTAAATTGCTAGTTGAAAATAATATTGTCAAAAATGACTTATGTAGACTTGATTTTAAATTATCTTGAATGTACCTATGTATGTACTAAGAAGAGCAGTGAACAGACTAGTGTACCATGTGTAACATGTGCCAAGGAACAATTAGTTGAGAAAGTTGATTTATTCTTGCATCAGGCCATGCCTCCACAAAATATGATTAATGTTCACTTGCTCATCTTTTACAGGGAACAACAGACAAAGTCCAACCACGATGATAGCAGTCAATACTTCAACTGGTGTCAACACTTCATCCAAAGGACAGGACTCACAACATGGATCAGAACGGAAAAATATCAGGCCGGTCAATGCCCAGAAACCAGATCACGCATCAAACTCAAAGCCAACCGTTAACAATAGTTCAGATGAATATAAATCTTATTCCCGACTGTGTTCCACATGGGATAGGGAGTGCATCGCCAATAAAACTTCAGCCCAGTGGAATGATCTGAAACAGACGTTGGGCTTTGCTTGGGAAATGCATGTTTATGGGGCTGGAATACTCTTTGTTATCCTCATGCTGATGTCTCTTATTAATTTAATTGGCTCTCCTATTTTATACATTCCAGATCTGAGCTATCTCATGGCAGCCAATGCCCAACTCTTTGCATTGGGTCTTTTAAGAGCTATTTATCTGTTCCTTGATCCCTATGGCAGCAAGTCCAAGCTTCCTCCGGTAGGTAGTTTGGTGTTGTATAACATTACACTTCCCCTTCTCATCACCACCTTTGGCATTCTTACCCTGATGTTGCTGAAGATGGGGAAACTTCAAATGCTCTCCTCAAACATACAGAGCCCAGCCTTCTTGGCAGTGATTGCAGTTATCCATTTTGTCGTTCTGTTAAGTGGCGATCTCTTATACTTGCTGCTGAATCCTGCTGTGAATATAATCCTCCATATCTTCTCAGTTTCATGGGGATCATTTCTCATCTTTGCATTTTTTCTCATCTGTCGCAAACTCAAGATTGAATCGGAAGCCACTGTTGGGCAAATCCAGCAATCTACAATCCACAATGAGGAATCAATTGATCTCCAGAATCCAGAGAGGGCACGGAAGCAGCTTTTGATCTTCACCAGAGTGATGGCAATTGGAGGTGTCTTTGGATTACTTTGCTGTGCACTGCAAGTCTATGCTATTTTATGGATGTATGGAATATTGGGAGAGAAGGGTCATTTCTATTGGTCTTGGTGGTTCCTCCAGTTCTGGTATCGATGTTTTGAGATTGTAATATCCTTTGCCATGTGTTTCGTGACCTCCTATGCATTCTGTCAGCACCAAGGCCGGCCTGATCACATTTGTTGGAGCAAGATTGTTCAATACTTCGATCGCTACAGGAAGAGGGAAGTGCCGGAATACCCTAACAACTGCTATGATTGGTCATCTGGAACCCAAGACAGGATAACCAACAATGACATCTGCAAGAACCTTATACGAAATCAATCAGAGAGTATGCCCCTTAAAGCATTGAATGAAACTAATGAACCGAAGCCAAACAAAAGTTACTGCAACAAAGATGGCTCCATGATCTCTCTGGATCACAGGCCCAAAATACCAGTCCTGGGACCCAAATCTCACAACTTAATGATGGGTCGCTCATTCACCAGCATTTGCATTGAGAAGGAGTCAGTGTTATCCCTCAATGTCTTTGACTTACGTCCACCTTCACCCATCAATCTTAGCCGAAGCATTGACGAAGCTCTTTTCAGGGAGCACATCCTCAGAGACAGTTTGTTTCACTCTTCCAGTCTTCAGTATCCCAGCGACAAATCCATGGAAAACTCTTCCTCCTCTTTGACAATACGCAAAGCACTTGACCAGGGTAATGTCACACTGGGGCCATCAGAGTTCAAGCGTCGCAACAGTGACCCAGACTATTTGTACAGCCTAGCCAAGTGCAGCTCACTGAACAATGTCCAAACGGATACATCCCAGCAGACCAGCCAGGATCTTGAGCACACGCAAGCATCCAGCAGGTTGCACCGGTCAGCATCGAGCAGTTCCTTGGACAGTGCTTCTAAAACATCCTTTGGAATCCATTGGTACTCATGGACACGTAACCATTCCTCTGGCGAGAGTGTCCCCTCTGCTGACCCAGCTAGTGAGAGCCTCCTCCCGCCAAGCAAGAATTTAGACAGTTCTGAAGTGAAATTGGTGACAGAAGACCCCAACCTTGAAGTGCACAAGAGCTTTATAGAAATAAGAGTGATTGATGATGTCAGTCTTTCTAGTGACACCATTGAACTTTAATCCTTGGGCACAAGTTGGTTTGTTTAATAGTATTTGGAGAAAATATCAGATCTGGTTGAATTCCAGGCATCTTGCATTGTTTTTAATAAGAACAAAGGCTCATGATTACCACTGATTGAAGGGAGAGTTACAAGACACGCAGAGAAAGGAGCAAGAATACTTCGTCCTCATTCACTGAAACTTGGTCAGCTCTTCACTCTCTGACTGTGAGGCTGAATGTTTAGTTCATTCGACCAAATTGGTTTTCTGTGATCTATCAACGTATTGCATTTCAATATTCATTTGCAGTCACTTGAAGTCCATTGTAACACTAAACAAAAGTAACTTTTATAGGTTAGCACTTGAGTCTGAGACTAATAACAATCTTAAAATTGCCCAACTATCGTGAAAAGAGCTTAACCTGTTATAAGGAGGCAGTTGTGGATAATGAATAGATACATTTTCGTTGCAAAAGATTGATTTGAAAAAAAAATCGTCACGTGCTCATATTATGAAGGAACATGCTATATGATTGTTTAGCACTTTATTGGTCTGTCTCAGAGATCGAAATGTCAGATTTCCTGAGGACACCACAACAGTCATCCAGGAAAGTATTATGTGAACACACTATTTTACCATTAGTCACATAAATCTTTGAATACCCTTACTATGGAGGTAGGCACCAACTCTTTCTATAGAGAAAATGGTTCTGGAGCAAGAAGTCATCTTTGAAATAAAATAGATTTCAAGAATTACACAATACAGACAAAAGCTGTTTAATCCAGCATCCCTGTGCCAGATGAGGCCACTCACTTGAGAAAGATTTGCATTTATATAGCACCATTCATGCCCTCAAGATATCCCAAAATCCTTCATAGCTAATCAAGCAGCTCAGAGGGGTAATCACCATTGTAATTTAGGAAATGTAGGCAAAGGGAGATAAGTAAAAGCAGAGAGAGAGAGAGGGAGAAAGAAAAAGAGGCAAGAGAGAGCTAAGGGGAGAAACCCTGCCTGTTTTACAGCATTGCAACCAGTGTCCTCTGCACAATTGACTTTTGTTGTGGTAAATATCAGAGTTTGTTGGAAACAGCTACAGAGTTGCCCCATTCAGTTGATCAAATATATTGTTTGAAGGATTCACCAGCTGTTGTAGGGCTTTTCCAGTATGGTGTTTATTCAGCTCTCCTGTTTCTAACAGTGGCTATTGTATTTCTGAAATTAAACTGCCAGGACTGTTTTCACAGATCAATTTGAGATGGACGAGTTGGAAATGTTAATCACTGTGTTTTACTCAATTCTGCGATCCTTGTACTTTCCCCCATCCATCATTGTTTTTGAACACGATAGGAATGAGGGATTACTTCATAATGAAAATAGTCTCCTGTCACTGCCAGACCCCTAGTTTCTTTTCTTTTCAAAATGCTAAGAGTAAAGTGTATTTTTCAATTGACGTCACTTCTTTGATGGCAAAGTTTTCACTGCTTATTCTTCCTCACATGTTACAAGATGTCTTTTAAGTCATAACCTGTTGGCCAAATCAGAACAAAATGGAAGGGACTAAGAAAGAGAGTTTGCCAGAGAAGAATGTCTTGCATAAAGCTGACAGAAGCAAATCATTATGTACATATATACCTGCTATTGCTATGATCAGATCATCTCAGTAGGTCTATAATAGATTGCGTGGTTTGGGCTGAACTGGAGTCTGTAGTAATGAATTCCATTTAATTTGAACTCTATTCTACTTGATTCTATTTGAACTTTTATACTTAGGAATCCATTTGTTTCATTATTAATCATAAATCATAATTCTAAAGGGGGTACAGAGCAGAGGGACTGGGGTGTATGTGGAAAATTCATTGAATGGGGAAGACAGGTTGAGGAATTATTTAATAATGTATGTGGGACCCTGTAACAATAGGCATAGGTTACCAAAGCAATAGAGTTGATGTGACCCTGCATAAAACACCAATTCACCATCATTTGGAGTATCGTGTTCTGTTCTAGGCATCACATTTCAGGAATATTGTGAAGGCTTTACAGAGGGTGCAGGCAAGGTTGGTGAGAGTGGTTTCAGTAACGAAGGACTTCAGTTATATGAATGGAATAAAGAAGCTGGGATGGTTCTCCTTAGAGAAGACGCAGTAGAGAGGAGATTAGCTACAGATAGTCAGAATGATGAGGGGTCTGGATGGCGTAGATAGGGCGAAACTGTGCCTTGTTGGTCTAAGGATTGAGAAACAGAAGACACAGATGTTGAATAAATGGCAAACAAATCAAAGGAAACACAAGGGAAGACTTTCTTTAAAAGAGAGAGTGGTTAGGACCTGGAGGACAGTGCCAAAACTTGTAATGGGGGCAGATTCAATTGTGGCTTTTAAAAGTGAAAAGAGATTTACAGGACTATGGACGAAAGGGCAGGAAGACTTTGGAAAGACTGGGTTGTATCTCTGGATTGCTGAGCAACTAGGAGAAAGTGAGGACTGCAGATGCTGGAGAGTCAGAGTTGAAATGTGTGGCGCAGGAAAAAAGCACAGTCGCTCAGGCAGCATCCGAGGAGTAGGAGAGTCGACGTTTTGAGAGAAGAAGGCTTGCTGCTACAGCCAGATACATATGTTGCAAACGCTGTTGGTCTTATATTAGCCCTCGACAGAGGAAATACCATTTTGATGACCTGCTCTGCACCCCTTACCACACAATAAGCAAACTGCTGGGTTTAAAGACTGAGTTTCACTCACTTCATTTCCAAGTTTGTTATTTGGGTGTTAATGTGGACAAAATCACTATTTGGACTTGCATTTTGAAAAAAAAACCCGACATAATATACATAGTTCTGTTGCCACAAAATCTATGGCAACGACTGCAAATCAAGGCTCCCTTAATTATTCACAGATGCAGAAGGATTCAGAGGATATCTGTAGGAGCTGATGAATAAATGCACAACTCAGCAGTTACGTCCAAAGAAGATTGAAGACATTTGAAATTGAACTTGGACATAGTGTCAAGAAAAGAAAATCAGCAGTGATTCAAAGCATTTGCAGCAATCCATGACTTGATTTCAGATAGATTTTCTTTAAAGTTTTAAACTAACATGATGTTTGTGAGAGTCACAATCTTCCAAAGGTGGTATGGAAGGGTGAGGCTGACTCTTTTTATTTGATCAAGTGAGAAGTAGAAAAAAAAACTGAGAGAAAATAAATTAGACTTTTCCAGGAATGTGCTGATGTAAATGCAAAGTGAGATTGAACCATCTACGTTCAATTGAGGTTGAAATAACAATGTATTTAAACACGTTTACTTGTATTTTTGCTTGTCACTATTTGTATAATAATTGTATTTTTATGAGCAGTTGTTTTTGATCTGTGTTGTAAGTTTACCCCAACCATGACATGTAAATTCTGCTAAATTAAATATTTAGATTTTCGTTTTGTTTTATAGAATTCCGGAACTAACATAGCAGTGCAGGACATCACTAAGCTGTCAGTGTTTGCATCTGCACATGTGCAACAAGTGCTCCTCCCTAGTGATGCAGTGCCAATAGATTCAGCTATGATAACTTCTCTTTGCAGTATTTCCAAATAGCAATATTCACCACTTGCAGCTCCAGCCTTATAAAATGCTGCTTAACATCCGCTTGCCTTTGGATTACAGTATTATATCTGATGAGCTCAGTGACAACATAACTGATGGTTGAAGTTGCAACTTCTTTTCCAAAGATTTCCCAGGACAGACCGACAGAAATGCATCGTTTGCACAGAGTATAAACTTGCTAGGACCTATTTCCCCACAGCTATAGTGA
Organism: Chiloscyllium punctatum; assembly: GCF_047496795.1. Taxonomy (NCBI): domain Eukaryota; kingdom Metazoa; phylum Chordata; class Chondrichthyes; order Orectolobiformes; family Hemiscylliidae; genus Chiloscyllium; species Chiloscyllium punctatum. The sequence goes on from NC_092750.1 coordinate 20,564,335, forward strand.
ATGCTACCTGCAGTTGCTAATATCAGCAACTGAAATAGACAGTGCATACGATTTTGGCAACAGAAATTTCAGGATACTTGCAGCATTATCATTGTGTGTACATTTTTCAGGGAGAGGTGGTGATGTGTGTGTTTCGAGGAGAGTGTGAATGCACGTGCAGAGATTTGTAAAATACACAGAGAACGTATGCCAATTTCGAGAATACAGAAAGGAGAAAAGGCTGGAAACATTCAATAGGTTGGACAGAATTTGTGGAGAAATTTTCAGCCATTCAGCATTTTGCCTTTGAGTTCATAGTGACATGGGGGCGTGCGTGTACGTTATATGGGGACAGTGCATTTGTGTGCATGGCTGTGTTTATATAAGAGGCATGTATACTTGAGTGAAGGGGTGGGGAGGATGCATGTGTCTTTTATATTTGGTGGATGTGCAAGTGTTGTGTATCCAAGAGGAGAGAAGATGTAATACCTTTCATCATCTTCTTGAAAGGGCATTCTTGAATGGGCAGACTGAGTGAGTCCTGAAACTTAACTGAAATGATGTGATATTGAAATATTGTGATGTTTGAACTAGCACCTTTTGAATCAAGGCCCTTTCAATTAGACTGGTGAGAACCATTCTTTGGGAACATTTTCTCTCAGTGCATTCGGGGCCTCTTTGCAATTGATGTACTGAGGTCATTAAGGCTAAATACTCTGTCTCAGTAAGGTACTTCAGTGCCTTAATATTTAATCTGGCAAGCGTTTGCTAAAGCCATTGGGGTCTATTTAAGATGCACATTAAGAATAGATTAGAAAAATATTTTAAAGACAGAATCTGTGCTTGATAGCATAACTCCTTATATTAAGATTAGTTTCATTAAGAGACCTGCCCTTTAAATTCTCCATGTTTAATTCTTCACATTGCAGTATTTTGGCCAAAGTGACCAAGTTGACCTTAACTTTTTTAATCTCTTATATTCCAATATAATCAAGACTTGTGGCTTCTAATTGCATAACATCTTACAGATAATAATGCATTACCTTTGTTTCTCTTTATCTTGGAGCTCAGCACTTTTGACTAAAGGACACTCCCTGAATGGTATTAGACAAATAACTAATAATGGTTCATTGACATACTGCAAAAGATTGAGACTGAGAGGCAGACATTAGGCATGGCTCCCAGACATTGTATTATTAAAGACTCGTGTTCTTGTGGTGCAGTGGTGGTGTTAGCTAACTTTGGGCCAGAAAGTCTGGGTTCATGTCTCAACTCCCATGGAGGTGTGTCATAACAAGTTGATTCAAAATAATTTATTTTCAGACTTACCTTCTGTACAAGGCAGACAGCCTGGGTTCGTGAGGCTCCATTAAAGAGGGACAATTAGCTCAGAAAAGTTTAAAATGCTTAGATAAGCCGAAATGGTGCATAATGTGGCATTGTTGGTGATATATCTGTATGGAACACTTTGTACAGCCAAAGCATAGCAGTAATGTTTGAATTCCCTTGTAATTATTATGTATGTTGCTTTTGATGTTATTTTATAGCAAATTTATACTTTTAATTTTTTTACATTTTGTTCATATAATAAACCAAATGTTTGTTTTTGCTTGTTCTGCAGTCTCCTTCTCCTCTCTGAGCTCTCTTTACATGGTTAAATGCAGATTATAATACATAGGAATACTGTGCATCTATTGTGCACTGAATGATAATGCAGATGTAAACCCATTCCAACCTCTCACGTTTTAAGATATCATTAGTGTATGATGGGTTTTAGGTTTTACAATTAGATATATAAAGGTTTCCATATTGGACAAGGAACTCTGATTTTGTGACTTACAATTCCACCACAGTAAGTTGCCAAATTGAATTCAATAATTCTGTAAAAGAAAATGTGAAAGTTGCAACGGTACTAGCACAAAATGGCCACTTTTTAGAGCTGGGAGAGGCAGCTGTGGCAAAGTGAGATCAAAAATAGATTACCATTTTGTTGGTGATCAGACATGGAACTGGTTCAGAAAGCATTTACCAAGATGTTGCCAGGAATGGAACACAGAACATAGAACAGTATAGTACAGGCCCTTCAGCTCTTGATGTTGTGCTGACCTTTTATCCTACTCTAAGATCAGACAAACCAACATACCCTTCATTGTACTATTTTCCATGTGCTTACCCAAGAGTCGCTCAAATGTCCCTAATGTATATGACTCTACTACCAATGCTGGCAGTGCATTCCATGCACCCACCACTCTCTGAATAAAGAACCTACCTCTGACATCTTCCCTAAATCTTCCTCCAATTACCTTAAAATTATGCCCCCTCGTAATATTCATTTCTGACCTGGGAAAAAGTCTCTGGCTATACACTTTGTCTATGCCTCTCATCATCTTGTACACCTCTATCAAGTCGCCTGTCATCCTTCTTCACTTCAGTGAGAAAAGCCTTAGCTCTCTCAAGCTTCCTTCATAAGACATGCCCTCTCTCCTCTGCACTCTCTCTAAAGCTTCCACATCCTTCCTATAATGAGGCAACCAGAACTGAACACAATATTCTAACTGTGGTCTGACCAAGAGCTCTATAGAACTGCAGCATAACCTCATGATCTTAAACTGAATCCCCCTGCTAATGAAAGCTAACACACCATACACCTTCTTGACAACACTATCAAATTGGGTGACAACTTTGAGGGATCTATGGACGTGGACCCCAGGATCCCTCTGTTCCTCCACATGGGCAAGAATCCTGCCTTTAATCTTGTATTCTGCATTCAAATTTGACATTCCAAAACGAATCAGTTCACACTTTTCCAGGTTGAATTCCATCTGCCACTTCTCAGCCCAGATCTGCATCCTGCCAATGTCCCGTTACAACCTACAACAGCCTTCCACACTATCTACCACTCCACCAACCTTTGTGTCATTGGCAAACTTACTAACCCACCCTTCCACCTCCTCATCCAGTCATTTATAAAGATCACAAACAGTAGAGGTCCCAGGACAGATCCTTGCGGAACACCACTGGTCACCAAGCTCCAGGCTGAATACTTTCCATCTACCACCATCCTCTGTCTTCAAAGGACCAGTTAATTCTGGATCTAGACAGCCAGATTTCCCTGTATCCTATGTGTCCTCACTTTCTGAATGAGCCTACAATGGGGAACCTTATCAAATGCCTTGCTAAAATCCATGTACACCACATTCACTGCTCTACCTTCATCAATGTGTTTTGTCACATCCTCAAAGAATTGAATAAGATTTGTGAGACATGACCTTCTCCTCACAAAGCCATGCTGACTATCTCCAGTCAAACTATGGTTTTCCAAGTAATCATAAAGGGTTTGAGATATAAAAACAGTGTGGAAAGACTAGTGTAGGAGTTTGAGGGGTGATCAAAAAGATTAGATAAGATTAATGACAAGGATCTTTTCCCTAGGGTGGGGGATTTAAAACAAGGGGGCATATTTTTAAAAGGTGAGAGGAGAAAGATTTAAAAAGGGCATGAGGGGTAACTTCTTTACACAGAGAGTGGTTCATGTGTGAACTAAACTACCAGAGAAAGTGGTCGATTTGGATAAGTTCGTGAATATGAAAGGTTTGGTGGGATATCAGCCAAGCGCAGGCAGGTGAAGCTAGTTTGGTTTGGGAACATGGTCGGCATGGACTGGTTGGGCTGAGGGGTTTGTTTCCATGCTGCGTGACTCTATGATTCTATATATAAATACTGTGGCTATAAGATCAGGCCTGAGATTAGACATCTTGCAGTGAGTAACTCTCCTCCTGACTCTTCAAAGCCAATCTATCATCTACGAGGCACAAGTCAGGAATGTGATGGAATCTGGGTGAGTGCAGCTCCAACAAAATTAAAGAAGCCTGACATGATTCAGAACAAGGAAATCATCTTGACTGGCACCTCATCCAACACCTTTAGCATTCACCATCAATGGACTAAGGTAGTAATGTGCACCATTTATCACCTTTCCCCAACCCATTGATTGCAGTGGTTTGAGGAGGTAATTTAATGTCACCTATTTAAGTGTAATTAGGGTTGGGCAATAAAAGATAGTCTGGCCTGAGATGCCCACATCCTGTGAATGATTAAAAAAATGCCATGCTGTCCCCTTCACAGTCTGATGTATAGGCTACAGAAGGAATTAAAGAGTCACTAACAAAAGAAAAATCCATCAATCGCAATTTAAGCATTTCAAATAATCCAACATCCACTGGCCTTTTAGGGAGAGTGTCAGATGTTCATTACGGAAGTAATATTTCCTGACTTCATTCCTTAATAATGTCCCTTTAAGATTTCTCCACCAGATGTTTAAAAATCTACACCAACAATTATTTTTTTCACTTCACATACTTTGATTAGATCAGTACTCTTGAAGGAATGCAAGCCATGTTTCTGCAACCTGCTCTGGGAAAGGTAGTATAGGAGAGAGTGCAGAATAGGTTTACAAGGATGTTGCCTGGATTGGAGGGTTTGAGCTGTAGGGAGAGTGAATAGAGTGGGGCCGTTTTCCCATAACTTCCTCCTCCTTTATATTCCAGCATCTTTGAATGTCCAAACCAGTAGGATGAAACTACCCTGTGGAAAGTGGAGATCCAGTTCTTGAAGTGGATACCAAAGGTGGAAAGAATAAAGGAGACAATGAGAAATGATGAGCAACTAAGAAGCCAGAACTTCACTTGAAACTAGAATGGGTGTTTTGTTAAAACCCATCTTACCTGCACAATACAAGGAGACCAACCAGAGGATTGGGGTATACCAACATGAGGGAATAGAAACCCAACGGTATTCCTGTTGCTGGACAATGATAAGAGTAGATAGATAGATGAGTTATATTTGCTCAGTTTGCATGGGCAAGGGTGTATGGAAAGATCATTGGAAGCAGAAATGTTGTAACCTTGTGCAGTGTGACATCAAGTGAACACATCCTCTGGAGAGCATGGGGGAAGACTCTGAGGAAAATGTGTTTGGGTACGGAAACGTGTTTATGCTATTGCTCAGCACCATTTGAAAAAAGCAAGAGTATTAGCTTTTGGAGGACACTCCACAACACCCCGGACCAAACACCAGCTTTAGGAGTTCCGTTAGCTCTTCAGTTTTCACTTTGACTGAAGGACACAAATTAGATTAGATTAGATTAGATTCCCTACAGTATGGAAGCAGGCCCTTCGGCCCAACAAGTCCACACTGACCCTCCGAAGAGTAACCCACCCAGTCCCATTTCCCTCTGGCTAATGCATCTAACACTATGGGCATCTTTAACATCATAAACCTTTTTTCTCTTTACAGATACTGACTCACCTGCTATGCATTTCCAGTACTGTCCGTTTCTTTGCAGATTTGAAATTTTAAATATATATAAACATATATAAAATGTATACATTCAACTCTTTTACTCCTGAAATGTTCAGAGTTATCTGATATAAATTAGATGAACAAATTGAATTATGGAATTAGCTTCATTGTCCTTTGATAAAATGAGCTAAAAATCCTGATTCTAATCTTTATCCATGCCAACTATACAAAAAGGTAAATTATCATTTGATTGTGATGCTTCCTACAGTCAATCAACCTGAGTATAGAATTCTGGTCTCCCTGGTATAGGAAAGATGGTATAGGAAAGGGTGCAGAAAAGGTTCACAAGGATGTTTTTTGGGTTGGACGTTTGGAGCTATAGGAAGAGTTGAATAGGCTAGGACCATTTTCTCTGGAGCATCACAGACTGAGGGGTGACCTTATAAATGTTTATAAAATCATGAGGGGCCTAGTTTTAAAATGAGAGGGGAAAGGTTTAAAAAGAATCAAAGGGGCAACTTTTTCATGCAGAGGGTGGTGCGTGTATGGAATGAGCTGCCAGAGGAAATAGTGGACACTGGTACAATTACAACATTTAAAAGGCATTTGAATGGGTGCATGAATAGGAAGGGTTTGGAGGGATATGGACCCAAATGCTGACAAATGGGACTAGATTAATTTAGGATATCTGGTCAGAATGGATGAATTGGACTGAAGGGCCTGATTCTATGCTATACATCTCTATGACTCTAACTTGTTGTATTTGAATAGCACCTTTAGTATAATAAAACATATCAAGGCATGTCACAGGAGCATAATCAGACATAGGTTGCCATTGGTTAAAGAGGACATTAAGTGAGATGGCCAAAAACTTGGTCAAATCTGTAGGTTTTAAGCAATACCTTAAAGAAGGAGAACACAATAGAGAGGTGGAGAGATTTTGGGAAAGGAACTCCAGACTTCAGCCTCACAAATGAAGAGGGACTGCTCACACATGCAGAACTGGAGGAAAGTGGCTTGAGCAGGAGTCAGAAACCCAAGGTAAAGTGGAAAGAATGCTGGCGAAGCACAAAATAAAGTAAACAATTAATGATGGAAGATTTCTGATCAAGCTTGTTGCTGGCAGAAATCAGCTGGATTTCCAATGATACATCCAATGTTGGAGAATGTAAGTATATACTATCAATGTTTTCATTGATAGTAACCTTACGTTTTAACATCTGTGTCTTGGAGAGTGCAGGTAGGCAAGAGACATCTGGTTCAACAGCTAAGTACAGGGGCTGGAAGACTAAGTATTAAAAGTGTCCTCTAATTATAAGGCATTCATACAGCTGGTGTGTATACCCTGAGGACAAGACTAGGACAATAAAAGAAACTTCCTAAGAAAACTATAGAACTGAAGTTTAAAGCTAATTCTTTTTGTTCCGCAATATTTGCTGTTCTATCAGGTTTAATAGTAACACATGGGGTTTAATATAAAATGTGGAATTTGGCAATCAAATTCCCCTCAGACTTGTCAGAAATGTGATTAACACCATCCAAAAGTTAAATTGCATTGATATTATTTGAAAAAAAGAACTCATTAAGGGTGAAATATCACTGATCCCTTTGTTCCCCTGAGTTTTACCATGTTATTTACACATTATGTCTAAAATTAACCAACAGTCTTCGTTCTTCATCCTTTATTTGTTCATATGTCAGAGATGTTCAAAATTATAAATGGGTTCCACAAGTAAAGAAAGTGTACCCACTTGTGAGAAAGTTCAAACTAAGACCCAGGACAGTTACACATAACTCCAACAAGAAAACCAGGAGATATTTCTTCATTCGGAAAATGATTTTAAAAAATATCCTTTTATTGTCAAAATGTCAAACTCCTAACCACAGGAAATTAGGGAGGCAAATAGTTTTCAAGACATAAAGGGGAACAGGAAAGGTGGATAGAGAGAAGACATTTCCGTAGGGGAACCTTGGACTATAACAGGTGTAGACTAAAGTAAGAGCTAAATCCTCCAGAAGTGAAATTAAAAAACAACTCTCAACACAAATGGTGACAAAAGTCTTACTCTTGCTGTTTTTTTGTTATTCCCTAGAGCATTGTTTGCTATTTCTTTGCTGTTTCTGCTTTAGCCCAGCCCTGCTTTATCTGTTCATTCCCTGAGTTGTCTCTATGAGTTCCCTTGTCCTGCTCTCTCTACTGTCTTCTTCCTTGCTTTTGTCCTGTCAATTTTGATTTCTCAATCTCTGATATTCTTTTTCTCTGCACGAGTTCAGGTCTGGGTCTCTCTCCCTCTCTCTTTGTGTCTTCTTTGTTGTGTAATTTACCCTCATCCTGTTTCTTTTTGGACCCTCTAGATGTACACTGCGTTCAGTAGACCTGCTCTCTCCGGCTGCCTCCATTCATTGCTATTTCAGTGTCAATTTCACTGTCTCCAGAGCAGCGGACAGTCACGTGGCACAACACACGATGCTCGCTTTGCCGGAGCCGGGCTCCAGTAAGTATCAAACTCTGCAAAAACTTTCCCAAACTTTTCCAAAGTGCGCGCAAATCGACAGACGGCGCTTGTAAATAAAACAAAAAGTGTTCACCGTCCTGATACAGGAACGGCAGATTTGATTTTCTGATTGCTCCATTGGCGGTGGTTGGGATTTGATCGAGCTGTACATCAGTCTGTCAGTTCCTAACCTGGTTCAAACCAATTCTGCAATATCTGTATCGAAACTAACGTTTGATGATGGAAGCGACGCCAGAAAAGAAGATTAAAGAAACGATTGCCTCTTTCTCAATAAGTGCACTGTTTTGATTAAAATCAGTTTCCCATTCTCAGTGGGTCAGCTGAAGAAAGCTGGATATTATAATAGAAGCACAGAAATTGCTGGAGAAACTCAGGGGGTGTGGCAGCATCGGTGGAGAAAGAAACAAGAATTAACATTTTGAGTCCAGTGATATTTCCATCTTAAAAACTGCCATCCATAGAAAGCAATAATTTTGATTTGGCATTTTATAGCTTTTCAACAGCTTTAGATCAGAGCCAGACTTTGATATAGCAGATGTTTAGCATGACAATGCTGTTACCATTCACAACCTCCTCTAACCCAACTCTTATTCCTTTATTTGTGAAACCTCATGTATGTAATGATTCCTTTCGTCATTTCCTAGCTTTATTCCACTCTGAATTAGTTTGTCCAAAGCATGTACTCTTCATAATAAATCCTGAGGGTTACAGATCCTGTAAGTGAAGACAGTTTTAATATAGAAGGGCAAAATGTGTAGGCACAGGCTTGGAGGGCCAATGGTCTGTTTCTGTACTGTATTGTTCTTTGTTTTTTGTTTGTTCCTCAAGTCCAAGCCTAAAGAATGGAAACTGGCCTATCGGCAAATGCCATTCTTCTCTCTCTGTGGCAGCTGGCTGAATTGTGGGGTACTTCCCGTATTTACCATTTTCCCTTCCCCTCTACAAAGGGATCCTTGCAAGTTAGTGAGTGAGTACCAAAGTGGGAGATGCAGTATATCTAATGTGGGAAAATATGATGGCATCACTTGTCTGCTAGACCATCAAGAGAAAGTGAGGACTGCAAATGCTGGAGAATCAAAGTTGAAAATTGTGGTGCTGGAAAAGCACAGCACATCGAGCAGCATCCGAGGAGCAGGAGGGTCGATGTTTCAGGCATAAGCCCTTCATCAGGAATGTTGTGAGGGGGGGAATGCTGAGAGATAAATAGGAGGGGGGCTTGAGCTGGGGGTAAGGTAGCCAGGAAGGTGATAGGTGGATGGAGGTGGTTGTGGTGGACCACTGGGGAGGGTGGAGTGGATAGGTGGGAAGGAAGATGGATAGGTAGGGCAGTTCAAGAGGGCGGTGCCGTGTTGGAGGGCTAGGTCTGAGATGAGGTAGGGAAAGGCGAGATTTGGAAACTAGTGAAGTCGACATTGATGCCATGTGGGTTGACAGGTCCCAAGGCGGAAGATGAGGGCTTCTTGATGGGAAGCTGTGAAATGTTGGAGTTCAGAGGGATTTGGATGCCCTTGCGCATTGAGCATGGAAAGTTAATGTGTACAAACAGCAAAGAATCAGAAAGGCGACTATTGTGTAGCCTTAACTCTAGGGACCGGAAGCAGGAGAGAGAAAGTGATCCTGCTGTTACACTGGGCTTTAATGAGACCAGACTGGGAACATTGTATTCAGGAACACTCTATTTAGTTCCATCATTAAGAAAGGCTATATCCTGGAGGGAAAAACCTAGGTTAACCAGGATTGATTCTTGAGATGAGAAGATTTTTCCACAAGGTAAAAACAATGACTGCAGATGCTGGAAACCAGATTCTGGATTAGTGGTGCTGGAAGAGCACAGCAGTTCAGGCAGCATCCAAGGAGCTTCGAAATCGATGTTTCGGGCAAAAGCCCTTCATCAGATTTTTCCACAAGCAGAGACTAAGTTCCACAGACCTACACTTTAAGAATGAGATTTAATTTCATTGAAACGTACAAGGTGTTGAGAGGGTCTGACAAGGTTGAGGTAGCTTGAGATGGTATGTCATTCCTCCCTGCCTGAAGAGTCTAGGACCCTGAGGTGCAGTTCAGAACAAATAGTCGGCTATTTCAGACTGAAATGAGGAGGAATTCCTTCACTTGAGTTTGTAAGTTTTGGGAATCCTCTACACCAGAATTGGGTGGAGGCTCAGCTTTTTGTTAAGATATTTGACACTGAATGTGATAAGAGTTTTGTTAATATATTTGTTAATGTATCTGACACTGAGTGTGATAGAGTTTTGAAATTTAAGGGAATCTAGGGACACAGGAACCAGGCAAGCAAGAGGAGCTGAGGCTGAAGATGAACCAGGAGTAGGTTTAACAAGTTGGATGGCCTACTCTTGCTCCTAGTTCTTATGGTATTTTGTACATTCTTAACAATATCCTCTACCACTTGACCATGTTGTAGTTTTGTGGTGATTAGGTATCCTCCAGTATATCAATCATGTGACCATGTGAGCAACATTTCTTGGATAGGAATTTGGATGTCATGTTCAAGTTGTACAGGAGATTGAAGCCTCTTCTGGAGTGCTGCCTCCAGTTCTGGTCGCCCTGTTATAGGAAGGATATTATCAAGCTGGAGAGGGTTCCAAAAAGATTTAACAGGATGTTGCTGGGAATGGAGTGTTTGAATTGTAGGAATCGCTGTATAGGCATGTGACAGGTGATGCCATCATATTTTTCCATATTAGATATTCTGCATCTCCAACTTTGATACTTTTTTCACTGGACCATAGGAGGTTGAAGGATGACCTCATAGTGGTTTATAACATCATGAGGGGTGTAGATTAGGTGAATGGCAGGTGTCTTTTCCCTGTGGTAGGGGATTTCAAGACCAGGGGGCATATCTTTAAGGCACAAGGAGAAAGATTTAAAAAGGATACTGTCTTTTTACACAGCGAGTGGTTCATATATAGAATGAACTTCCAGAGGAAGTGGTGGATGTGATCACAATTTCAACATTTAAAAGACATTGGGAGAAGTACATGAATAAGAGGGATATGGGCCAAGCACAGGCAGATTGGAATAGTTTAGTTTGGGATTATGCTCAGTATGGACTGGTTGGACCGAAGGGTCTATTTCTGTGCTGTATGACTCTCTGACTCTATAAATGTTGAGTGTTTTGGTTTTGGAACCACAGGCTTATTTGAATTATAGTGAAGTAACAGTGAACACATATCGCATACGGTATCAAGTTATGGAGATATTAAATAAATGCTTTCAACTTTAGCATTGCACATGACTTGACTATGACTTGATATAGGAAGTACATTGATACTGATAACAGTGTCTTTATCACCCTGAAAACCACTTTCATTAATGATAGAAAAGTCTCCTTGGCAGAGTTCTGCATGAAATGGTGCCTTCAACTAAATATCCTCTCTTATTCCCTTGCACAATGATAGTATCTCTCATGAACTCACTGGGTGGTCCATTTCTGAAATTACCTGATTGTTAAATTTGCAAGATCTCTTGCTCTTGCTGCCAACCTCTCTCCTGTAGCTATGACCCATGACCTTCCTCTGCCATCATTAACCTGCAGCCTAGGATCCAGTATTGACTCTAGGCTTCAGGTGGGTATCGTACCGTCAGCAGCCGCCATCTTTATGGTGGTGCTAATGTTCAATAGAGCTGATGGCTTTTGCTTGACACTCAATGACAGGACTTCAAGCCCTGAGGCCTTTGATTGGGTTGAGTGGGGATGGCCTGTCAAATATTTGAGTGACACAGTACAATGTACCTTCTGAAACAGAATGTAGGGTTTTCAGCAGCATTTCAGCCGGCATGTGAGAACCCCATCACTTCGAGATTCTGCTCTTACAGTGAACTCAGAACCTCTGGCTCAGAGACAAGGCAGCTCACCTCATGAACCACAATGCAATGCCTTCCCATTGCTACTGTTCAGGGAGAGTAGTAAAATAGGTGAATAATTTTAAAGGTGCAATCAAATTGCTAATTCACTCATATCTAATATTGACTGATAGTGTGTCTTTCCTCAAGATAGGAACCCGAGACTTGGGAACAAGAATGATCTATCTGCCCCATGATCAGTAAGATCATGGCTGATCTTGTTGTGGTCTCAGCTCCACTCTCGTGTCTACACTCCATGTTTATCAAAAGTTCTATCCAATGTAGCCTTGATATATACAAAGATATTCAGTGTATTTTCTGATTCCTTTTACATTTTTATTGACAACTTGTTGGTATGATGCATGTCATGATTGAATTGAATAGTGGAGCAGTGTATGTGGGCTGAATAGCCTATTCTGCTCCTATGTCTTATGACCTTATGGACAGCAGGTGCTCTTACACATCCCCATATAATCTCCAACCTTGAAACTCATCAACCAGCACAAAACAGCTCAAAACAATTCCCTTCAATGGCTGCCTGCTGAAAATGAAAGCAGGTGAGCTTACTAAATGAGATTCCTGATGAAGGGCTTTTGCCCGAAACGTCGATTTTCCTGCTCCTCTGATGCTGCCTGACCTGCTGTGCTTTTCCAGCATCACTCTAATCTAAACTCTGGTTTTCAGTATCTGCAGTCCTCACTTTTGCCTTGCTAAATGAGAGTTTGTCTGGATGATTAAAGCAGAAACCATCTCTCTTCAGAAAGATTGCAGATGAATATGTGTCAGATCTGGAAATTTCTAAAATTGAAGAGGTGCATTCTGCATTGTAGTGTCAAAAATGTTTGATGCACTTGGTACATTTGAAGGGAAAGTGTAGAACTTGATGATTTATGATTCACTAAAATAATTCCATGTTTCCTTATGATTTAAATTTGTTTACAAGATTGACTTCTTGAAGTTGTTCGACCACTTTTATCTTTTAAAGATGTTGTGCGATGCTGCCATTTTTAAGATGTCTTGCTGTATTCACCATATGGAATGTAGGCAAAATAAAGTGCACTGTACAGCAGACAATCCTTGACTTTTGTTGCTTTAATTTAATTAAAAGTTCCAATTTTCAGCATGTGTGAGATTGTCCCAGATAATTGCAGTTCAGATTCCACTGTATATATACAGTAGTTATTGGGGCAATTGTCCAACTATAGTCATAGTCAGTCCTTTTCTTATAGTCATTGCCAGAAATAGCTTGATCTATAATAGTCACAATCTGTCCTGGGACAGTCATGTCATGAATATTGCTTGTGATATAGTAATCTACATTTTTTAAAACTAATCCCTTACTATAAATTGCACATAGGGTATGAATCCATTGGTAAGCTTAAAAAAGATCCAGGAATTCTATACTGGCTACACTATGATGGTCTCTGTCTGCCCACAGATCTTGGCCATGAACTCAACCCTCAAGAATGGCAATGGAGCCATTTGCATGAATCCAAGCAATGCTCCCCATATTCAATCCAGGACATAATTTTAAAAATCAGATGTTGAAAGACAGAAATTCATAAACCCAGCAATAAAAATCAGGATATAAATATTTCAAGCCTGGAGTTTGTTCAGACCAACAGCTCTTCAAAAATATATAAAAAAAAGACAGGATTTTCTTAAAGTGTATTATTATGTAGGATGTTTGACCTATGAAACATTTTGAACTAAGGAAGAATGGTGCATCAATGGATAATATCTCGCAACCTAGCTTTGAATCACTTTAGCCTGTGGTAAGTGGTCACACTTCACATCAGCTCTGAGAAGAGTCACCTTGACTCAAAATATTAGCTTGCTCTCTCTCCATGGATGCTGCTTGATCTGCCATGATCTCCAGCATTTTTTTGTGAATTTCTGTCCAGCACACATTTTAGTCACAAGTGTTTGAGCAAATATCTAAAATGGTTTCCCTTCCACAGAGAGAATGTCATTGCCATGCACGTCTTTGACTGCAAGTGGAAGAGTCAGTGCGACACGAAGAACTTTCACTTCAACACCATTATTACTTCCAAAAGTGAGTCAGGCTGTCATCCCACTCTCTGTCAATCAGGTAAGCAACACGCTAAGAACATTTTACATTAAATCTATTCAAGGAATGTCAGATTTGACAAGGACAGCATTTATTGTTCATTACTTAGCAACCTGTGTGAAGGTGGTGGTGAGCTGCTTCATGAAAGCTGCACTCCATCTCGTGATAGATACATGTACATAGCATTTAGAGAGAGAGATATCCAGGGCTTTGGTCCAGTGATAGTGATGAAACAGAGACATTGTACTAGGGACAGGCAATGAATCTGGCCCAGGCAGCAACACCCATGTCCTATGAGTGAATCAAAAGAGAAAGTCCTTCTTAGGGTTGATGTGACTTGGAGGGAAACTTGAAGGTCATAGTATTCCAAAGCACTTGGTCATTTGGAAGGTCCTGCTAGCTTTTTGACTTGATGCAGTGCACCTTATTATTGCAGCCATTATGCATTGACGATAGAAGAAAGTGAATGTTTAAAGGGGAGTATTGGGTAGCAAGCACTCATGCTGCTTTGTCTTGGATGCTGCCGACCTTCTTGAATGTTGCTGAAGATACTCTCATCCTGGAAAGTGGAGAGTATTCACATTCCTTCTATATGCCATTGATGGTGGAAAGGCTTTGGATAATGGGTTATTCCATCCAGTCTTCCAAGTCTCAAAGTGTGTGGTGCTGAAAAAGCACAGCCGGTCAGGCAGCATCCGAGGAGCAGGAGAATCGACGTTTTGAACATAAGCCTTTCATCAGGAATGAGGTTTGTGGCCCAAGGGAGTGAGAGATAAATGGGAGGGGTTGGAGCTGGTGGGAAGGTAGCTGGGAATACCAGAGAGGAGTATGGAGCAGCTAGGTGGGAAGGACGATGGACAGGTAGGACAGTTCAAGAGTGTGGTGCTGAAGCCTGTGACCTGCTCTTGTCGCACAGTATTTGTATCACTGTCTCTGAAATGTTTCTGATTAACAGTGACCTTCTGGATAATAGAGGTGGAAGTTTCAGCAAGGGTAAAGCTGTTGAATGTAAAAGAGAGATGGTTAGGTTCACTAATGTTAGTGATTGTCCACATTTGTGTGGTACAAATGATGCTTGCCATTTGCCAGCCCAGACCCGAATGGATATGTAGTTGGATTCCCATCTCAGAGTCAAATGACACCAAGGTTGTGAAGAGTTTTGTTCAGCTTCAGACAGTTGTCAGGGCAAGGGGTAGAGTTGGTGGCTAGGACCGAAGTTTGTGGCAGTAACTGCAGGCAATGGCTTCAGTTTTCCCAATACTGGAGGAAATTTCTGTTGATCCCATACTAGCCCAGGTGTGTAAAGAATGATCAAGCAGGATAATCTGTCAAACAGAAAGAAGATGAAATCACTGAATGGAAAAAGGTTATTTTAAATTCCAAATCAGAACGCTTAGCTTTTATTTCACGATAGTAAACAGATGGAAGTGGTAATTCAGACCTATCAAGATACCAGACTGTCAATGTATCCATTTGCCCATGATCACGTGTCAGTGTCAAAGAGAATATTTGTGATTCCGTGTGTTTCAGCATTAGGAACTGGAGAAGGAAAATGACCAAGAGTTAAGTCCCTTGTCAATTAAGAAGGAAGTTTATGCTGATTATAACAGCATTTGTTATAGACTGGTTGATCAATGTTGATCACTTTTGATCTTAGTATAGGATAAAAGATCAGCACATTGTGGGCCGGTTCTATGTTCTAATGTTTTCACATGGGAACATTGGGAAGGTGCCCAATATTGTAGCTAGTAAATATGAATATGAACACTAGTCATATAACTGTTATTCTGTTCCATAAGGGAAGTCAGGACTGATTTGTGGTCTTTTCCTATTTAAAGTGGGGCCAACGCATTAATCCTCTACATCCACCAGGGGTGAAGCGACGGACAGTCAGTCTAGAAACCTTTGCAGCTCATCACCATAACCAACAAAGGGCTGTGGTGATGCGACAGAAGGAGTATAACAGGTATGGACATGTTTAGCAGGTGTGGACCAGAAGCCACTGGAAGAGAGGCAAAAATTACTTGATTTTCCAGTAAGGGTTTGGGCCAGATTACATAGAATAGTAGAATGGTAACAGCATGAGGAGGTCTTCTGGGATCAATGTCCATGCTGGTTCTCTGCAAGTGAAACATGGCTCTTCTCATGCCCCCATCTTTTTCTTTAGTGCTCCCATGTTTTCTCTTCAAATAATTATCCAATTCATCTCTGGATGCCAGCTATGAACCTCCTTCGCCATAGACAGTGTATTCCAGAGTCAAGAGTGTGGTGCTGGAAAAGCACAGCAGGTCAGGCAGTATCTGAGGAGCAGGAGAATCGACATTTTGGGCAAAAGCCCTTCTTCAGGAATGCAGGCCCTTCCTGATGAAGAGCTTTTGCCCGAAATGTCGATTTACCTGCTTTTCGGATGCTGCCTGACCTGCTGTGCTTTTCCAGCACCACACGCTCAACTCTAATCTCCAACATCTGCAGTCCTCACTTTTGCCTAGTATTTTCCAGATCCTAGCCACTCACTGAGTTGAAAGATATTTCCTCCAGTTACCTTTGGCTCTTTCACCATTCATCATGAATCAATGCCCTTTCCTTCTCAGCCCTCTGCTAATGGCCTTACCATTTCTGCTCAGGCCCTTGATGATTTTGAAAACCCCGATCAAATCTCCCCTCACTGTTCTCACCAAGAAGAACAATCCCATCTTCTCCAATCTATCCAATCTGGTTTCTCAACCTAGGGCCACATCTTATTTGCATTCCCTCCAAAGCCTCAATGGTTATACTAAGAAATTATGCACAGAGGGCAAATTATGCAACTGGATACGTAATGGCATGAAATAGTAAAACAAACATTAGCTATGAGCTCCAACATTTCTGGGTCGGAAGAGGTTATGAACATGACACCAAAAGTTCTGAGGACCTAATTACTCTAAGATGTACTTGTGGCTTGCACAAGGATTATAGGAGCAACATTTCCAAAATATGAAGACGATGCCAAAATAGTAGACAAAGTAACTAGTGTTGTAGAATGCAGGAAGATGTGAGAGGAATCTGAACCTAAAAATTATTGTTGGCAATATGAATGAATTAGCATTTAATATGGCCATATGCTATTAATCTGGCTGCTATTATAATGATGACACTAATATTTTTATTTTGAATATGTTAATGCCTCTGATAAAACAGCAGGCAAAGAAATGTGATATCAAGATGTTAACCGATGCTCTGTTAAAAATCAGCAATTGCAATTCCTGGATAAAACTATTTTAGGCCACTGGGCAACTACAGGGCCAATGCAGTTCAACAGGGGTAAATTTAAAATAAGTGCTATATGATTAAAAAAGTATTAGGTGGCAACATCAGGTCACAATCTCCCAGGTTAAACCAGGACATTTGCTAATGGGACTCTCCAGCTGTGCCTCTACAGGAGTTTGCAGTGCCAGGGAATGTCGATATCTTGTAGCAGGCAGTCAAAATCACAATTTCAGATGCAGCTCTCAAACATGTTATACACAGGAAAGCATATTGTTTCACCGAGGGGAATTGTCTCCACCTCTTCTTCTCGACCCTTGACATTATTTACAATAACCCCACAATTTATTCTATGAGCAGTAGGTTAAACCAATATTCCATCTAACATAAAACAATGGTCATTTAATTCATGAGGGCTGTGCCATTCTCTGTCATTTCTGGCAATTTTGTTATTGATTAGTAAGGGATGGAGCCTATGTTCTCCTGAGCAAGAGACCAATCTGCCTAGAACTCCAATTGTCTTAAAAGCTCCAAATTACGTGCCCTCATTTATCCTTACAGACGTGAACACCCCACCACTTAATTGGTTTACTGTTCATCATGTAAGTGCCAGGTATAAATTTGATTCAGGAGCAAGAACTCTTGGATTTGCATGTCACCATGGCAGCTGTCATGTGCCTAGTAAAAAGTGGACATAAGCTCCTTTCTCATAAACTGATGAAGAAACTTTCAGAAATGACAGAGAATGGCACAACCCTTGTGAATTGAATGACCAGTGTTTTGTGTTAAACAATATGTAATGATATAACCAGCTGACCATGGAAGAAAGAAATTATTGTATTAGCTTGAATAAGTCTGCAATGCAACCAACAACAAATTTTATTTGTATAACACCTTTAACGTGGAGCCATCCCAAGGAATTCAATGTCATGCCAAGCTACAGTAACCAGAGTACTGGCTCATTGCCAATAGCTCCATGATGAGCCATAGAAAGTATGATAAATGCTGAAGACCATTGTAATAATGATAGATATATTTATTGAGTTCTAAACATTATAGAAATATTTCCTGGGAAAAAAAGGAAAGAAACAGCCAAATTGGTTGGCAAAATTCTAAAACTCACTTTGAGAAGGTATGCAATGCTGTTAAATTGATCTCCAGTCCTGTTGCTAGGCTACAGTTTCTGTAAAAAAAAAAGCTACTGAATGTCAACTGCCAACACAATCATTTATAAGCTTTATGTAACAAAGGATTTTCCTTTTCAGAGTATGTGTGTTAAAATAAGCTTCATGAAAAATGAACCTCTTCCTCTATCAAACATTTGTATTGATTCCACAAACATTGGGTATTGGCTGACCTTGGTATTGCTAGTGGTCAGGCCTGGTAACTCTTATTGATACTTTAATTTTGAACATTAAAATTTAAACTAAAAGCCTCTCATTGTGAGAGTGATGCTTTCTACAGGACAGAAGTTTTAAACTTAATGTGCAATACAAGGGTTTGGTAGCAGACTGGATTTGTAGGCTGACTGAAGCATTAGTGAAAAAGGCAATTTAGTAAGTCAAATGAAGCAGATACAGATATGTTTTAATTTGCAGTGCTCCAGCATCAGGCATTTAGAGAGTTTTCAAATATCAACAGAGGCAGATACGTTGGGTTTTTTGGATCCTCATTTCTTGCAATATTTTGTCACATTGAACAAGAACTATTTTGACAGATAAATACCGCAACTATGACAAAAAAATGCAGATATCTCAGCAACATATAATCAAGGTGTCTAACATAATCTAGCTACTTTTGAAAACTGGTAAACTATTGCTAAATGATTTCTTCCTCATTGGTGCATAGATCTAAGTCTATTGTAAAAGCCACCAGATATTGTCTCCTGTAACAACTGTATATGTTTGAATATCATATGCTCCCATGCAATATTGGCAGGGCTAACACATACACAATGAGAACCTCTCAGCAGTGTTAACATTTGCAATGTAATACATGACAGACTCACGCTTTTGTAGTGGCCAGAATTCTTGTGTCAGCCATATTTAAGACTAATCTTCCTTCTTCTTAGTTGAAAAGTTTTGGGTCCAAAAGGAGCCACTTCTGAAACTTAAGCACAAAGTCCAGGCTAACAGTTTAGAGTCCTGACCAATATTTATTCTTCAACCAATGTCACTAAAGATGATTATCCGGCCATTATCATGTTACTATTTGTGGGATTTGCCTTGCTTATGTTAGTTGCTGTGCTTTACAAAAATACAATCATATGAATTCAGAACAGGCATGTCACTTGGAGCTTGAGCCTGCTCCACCATTTGCTAACCTCATGACTGACCGGATTGTGGCTTCAACTCTATTTTCCTGCCTACCCCTGACTCCATTGTCAATCAAAAATCTAACTAATGCAACCCTAAAAATATTCAATGGTCCTCACCTCTACTACTGTGAAAGAGAATTCCACAGATCCTAAAAGAAAAAAAACTTATTTTTTAACAGTGTCACCTAATTTTAGTCTCTCCCAGAAAGGGAACTATTCACTTAATATCCATCTTGCCAAGTCTCATTTTTTGAGAGTGACTTCCAATGGCAGGATTAGAATGCAGGCCCCAGGACATTTATCTATGTCTCCCGGTTACAAGGTCTAGTGACAGTACCAGTAGGCCACCACCTTTTACATATCTATAGAATCAGTTAGTTTAGTTGTCTGGATGGCTGGTTTGCAATGCAGCATGACACCAACAGTGTGTTCAATTCTCACTCTTGTTGAGTTACCATGAAGGACTTTCCTTCTCAAACTCCACCCACCCTCTCCCCCCACCTCACATGAAATGTGGTAACCCTTGGGTTAAATGAACCTTTTCTCAAATGACATTGGGACTTGTGTTTACTCTTTACACCATGTATCATGTATTATATTTGGGCACCTTATTTATCAAATGTCTACAAGTTACCCAAACTATTACAGTACTTGGAAAACTTTGCGAAGCTCGATGCATTCTACAGTGATCTCATTCTTCATAAGGCTAATCTGTTCTTCCACATTGCAAATTTCACAATATTCATGTTTATGTTTTAAAACAGCTGTCTATCAGTTTATGGCGATTATTATTTTCCAATATTATAATAGCTTACACTCTACATGTGGTCAAATCCTCTTTGTGGCTTTAAACAGGTTTCCACTCTGTCCATTTACTGAAATTATTTCAGCTTCAGCTTAAACAACTTCTCATTTTACACATATTATAGTGATCATGTCCTTTGTGATTTTAAACAGGTGTTGGTTATGGGGTAGGTATGTCTCGACACTCTTCAATGCTACACTTTCTATTTATCAGACTATTAATTTCTACATCCACATTTTTTTTTCATCCTCTGTATAATTGTTGGATCAGCATTAGTTCTTTCTTGCTGCCCCAGTACAAGATTTTCATTGCTCATACCTGTCTTTCCTTGGTGATTCAGCATTTGCCAATCTGGTCTGAAATAGTGCCCAATTTCTGAGGTTTGTGTCATGGCCTGATGCCAATATGCAAAAACTCCAATCTTGATGTTTTGTAACCATTGTCTATTTACTTAACATATCTTATCAGTTTTCTTGGTATTTTTCATTTTTGACCTTGATCATTAAACTCACATCAATGAAAGATGTTGTAAACTTATTTGTATCCAGCTATTTTCACTGCACAGATCTAATACCAAGATGTTTTGCACATTCAAGTCAAACAGCTGAATAGTAGCCTTTACATTTTAAATACCTGGGTCATTAGTTTTAAGAACTATAGATAATGTTAAAACTGATTGTGTCTTGTTGAAAAATGACATATACTTTGCAGTCCATACTGAGACTGACGCATAGAAATGTAAGAACAGGAATGTCTCTGGCGACCAAGTATTAAAACAAAACTGAAAAGCACATTGAGTAAACACTAAGTGAGCAGGATTGCCCTCTTGTGCATTTCTCTCATTCTGCAACTGCATCAATCCACAGTACCCAGATTTGCAGGATTAAAGCCTAGATATGCACAATGTGCTGATACTCTAGCTGACAAGTACAAGCTTCTCCACCACTGAGTCCCAGATATTAAATGGTGTTTATATTTTTCCATAGGTGGCAAACATAAAACACTTTTACATTTAAGAATAATAATGGGCCTTCTCCTTCAATTGCTGATGGTGCTTCCACATTGATGTAGTTAGTGAAATCCAGCATTTTAACCCTGCAATAACAAAGGAATGGTGATATATGTTCAAGCCAGGATACTGGTTTTCTTGGAAAGGAACTTACAGGTGAAGATGTATCTGTGATACTGCTGCCCTTATCCTTCTTTGCGGATGAAGCTGTGGGGCTGGGAGGTTCTGGCAACAAAAGATAGACTCATAGAAGATACAGTCCAAAAGGAGGCTGGACTGCCTGCCATGTCAGTGCTTGCTAATTCAAGCTAGTCAGCTAGTCCTATTTCCCCACCTTCTCACTACTGCCCTGCAATTTTTATTTTGCTTTGGATAATTATCCAATTTGCTTATATGAATGAATCTGCTTCCACCCTACATTCAGGCAGGAAACTCCACACTCCACCATTTTGTACTTTTTAAAAAGATTCATGCTGCCTCTGGTACTTTTACCAATTATCTCAAATCTGTGACCTCTTGTTCTCCACCTTTCCTCAAATGGAAACAGTTGCCCTCAATCTACTGTGCCTGAACATCTGATGGTTTTGAATGTCACTACTAAATCTCCTCTCAGCCTTCTCGTCTGTAAGGCAATCCCAATTTCTCCAATCTATCTATATAGCTGAAATCCTTTAGCTGTGGAAATATGCTTGTCAATCATTTCTGCCTTCACATCCTTAATAAAAGTGTAGTGCCATGGACACAATATTCCAGTTAAGGCTGGACCAGTGATTTATAAAGATTTGCCATTACTTTCTTATTTTGTACAATTTACTTTTTTTTGGTTTATCATTGTAAATAGGTAATTTGGTGCAAGGCATTCTGCAAGTATCAGATACTGCAGTCACAATGCACCTACATCAGATATAAAATCCAAAGGCAATCTAACTGACTAATCTTGTTGTGGATAGTGTTGAGATTAAGGTATCAGGCTGTACTCTTCAAAGCAAATGACAATTCCATCCAAATGTATAATGGAATGCTTATGAAAAGGATTGAGAGACATTAAGCGTGAGGGAGTGATCCAAACTTACAAAGTATTCAGGCTCTACTTGCATATAACTCATGAATAGGTGCTTTTTGACAACATGTTGACAACACCTGTAATCGATAAAATTACTGTGTCAATAGGAGACAATGGGTGGAACTTGGCTCGGTTAAATGCATTCTGCATTTTGTAAGACATTTGAGCAATTGTCTACATTGTCAAATTAAATGTCTGTCTGAAAATTGCACTGGAACAGGTTTCCAGCACAACAGCAGTGTGTTGTCGACACCCTTGCTTTGCTTTGTCCAATACATTCAGTAACTTATAAATATTACATGAAGTCAAATGAAATTTGACTGAACATTAGCACTTACAGTGTCAGGGAGCTCGGAAGCAGGTTACACATGATAGTCCACAGTTACTTTTTAGTTAAGTCATTTGCAAACATTTCAGTTGACTCTTCCAGTACTACTTATAAATCACAGGAAATTAATTTAAAACACCTTCTAGAACTGCAGATGTAGTTCTGAACTGTTCTGAATGGACATTTGACCCAAACCGTTAACTCTGATTTCTCTCCATAGATGCTGCCAGACCTGCTGAGATTTTTCCTGGCAATTTTTGTTTTTGTTACAGAAAAGTAGTCCACTGGTATTAATGGAGGCAAATGAAATGTAGGCATTTATTGATAAAGGAATAGAATATAGAAGCAAGGAAGAGTTGCTGCAAGCGTATAAGGCATTAGTAAGACTGCACCTGAAGTAATGTGTACAATTTTGGTCCCCTTACTTGAGGAGAAATGTAGTTGTACTGGTGGCAGTTCAGAGAAGGTTCCCACATGATTGATTCCAGAGGAGAGTTTGTCCAATAAAGAGAATTTGAGCCATTGAGGACAATACTCTCTGAAGTTCAGAAGAGATCTAATTGAGGTAGATTAGATGCTAAACAGTATTGATAAAGCCGACATAGAAAGGATGTTTCATCATGTTTCATCTAGAATAAGGGTGCATAGTTTTGGATAAAGGGTAGCAGATTTAAAAGAGATGAGAAATTACTTCCCGCAAACGGTTGTGAATACATGTATATGGAATTCACTACCCCAGAGTGCAATGGATGCTGGGACATTGATTAAGTTTAAGGAACACAGTTTTTTTTAATAAAAGTTAAAAGGCTACAGGGAACAGGCAGGGAAGTTGAGGCTGAGATGAGATCAGCCATGATTGTATCAAAAGGCAGAGCAAGCTTGAGGGGCTGAATTGCCTAGTCCTATTTCCCATGTTCGCCTCTTCCCTGTTTGAGAATAGGGATTCTTAAATTCCCACTCCTTTAAGTAACTTGATTTCAAATGTTATTCTCAACTAGGGTAACAGTATTTTGATCTAATTTCGTTTGATGTGGAATTATTTATGGGGTTTCTAATTTTTTTTCCTCTACTTAACCAAAGAGTGAACTGGGGAGTTATTGGTTAGTTAATTCAATGGTTTCACATCCTCTTTTAAGAAATTCCAGATACCTAGAATAATCCTCCATAATCCCAAATGACCCCCCCACCAGGTTGATCTACTTTGTACATTTGACATTTTGGTGCTATTAGAGTATGGCCTGAAGATTGTTAAACTTACTGCTGCTTTTTAGGTATCACCAGAGTTGGCAGCGTCCATTTTATGGATCAGTGGCTGAGAAGGAGGAATATAGGTAAGGGAACACGCAATAACAACTAGTCTGTACCGTTTTTGTGTTTTAAATTTTCATTGTACATATATTATCACAGACAAACCAAAGACTCAAAATGCACGGCTTTGAGGAATCTTTCATCTTACTAATAATTATAAGTTATCTGATAACCCTACACACAAAAGTGAGAGTCAGAAGATAGGAGCTGACATCACAATCCAAAGAGCAAAGTGGATAATCTATCTTGATGCTTCAACATCCTTAAAAAAGGTACTGACACTCACCATCTACTCATTTGGATACAAACAAATCACTACAGAAGATCAATAGTGAAATTCCTTGTATAATGGCCAACATTTATCATGTAATTATCACAATGGATAACTAGTCATACCTCATTTCCTGATTGTGGGGTCTTAATGGTCACAAGTTAGCTCTGATACTTTTCCACATGGCAATAAATATACTTCAGAACTGATACTTCATGAAATGCTTTGGAGTCATCCTAAAGCTATAAAAGTTATTTTCCACCTGAAAACTCAGGCCTGTTGATTCTGCATGTGTGCTCACTACAAGCCCCATACATATGATCTAACCACCAACACACATCTGTTTAGTTACGTTAATCTGAAGCTTTTCAAAGTTGCTGCATCAAAAAGAATTTTTTGATGAAATGCGAGATAAAAATATGTCTATATAGTTTCTTGCTACTTCGGTCATTCAAAGATCGCACAGGCTCATTAGATGAAAGAGCCCATTTGGGATATCCTGCAAAAATGGGAGTTTAAGCAAGCTGAATGTTAGTTATTCATTTTGAATTGAAAGATGTTTTTATTTGCTGTGGGGAACAGACCTGCTGCAGCAATATTCAGTCACTAACTGTGAGCTCGTGAAGTCTGAGTCTATGTTTGGCTGCTCCAGGCGTGAGATCCGGCAGCTGTTAAAATGGCAGATGAGTCAGCAGCGAGAGTCTCAACGTTATGCCCTGTTCAATCGGGCCAAAGAGGGAGAGGCAGCACGTGAGGCAGAAAGACAGGCAACTCTTCAAGATCTGGAAAAGCAGATTGCACGTTCCCGTTTTCTTCAAGCATTCCGGGATGAAAACAAAAAGGTGAGATAGTCATGGTCATGGATAAATTATCTCCTCTGAAGGGGATAGTGGCCTTCAGTTCCACCATTCAAAACTAAGATTTTCTGGAGGTAAATGCTGATGTTGCTTTATACATACTACCTCAATGAGTTCATTCAATCACCCAAAATTCAATTTTTCCATTGAATGTATAAGTTTTCATAACTTATACATTCAATGGAAAAATGGCAGGAAGATTCAAACCATGATTGGAGATTATGAACTTGTGCTTGGCAGTATACAAATGTAAATTTATAAATACATATTTTTCTTTTTTCAACTTCCACTCAGCTGATGGAAATTCAGTGGAAGGAGAAGAGGTTAGCAAAATCCCTGGATTCTCTACGAGAGCGTGAGCTGCTGCAATACAACCCAATCAACTGGAGCTGCACTCTGAAATAGATTTCAGCGTGAATTGATGTGCCACTCACAATACGAAATGGACGCAAGTTATGACACTTTCTCAATAAAGATTCATTTTAAACATTTTGCAATTGCTTCATCCTGTGAGACAAAGGTGGTTCAATTGGAACCTAGCTCAGATCTGATCCTACTCCTGGGTTTTACTACAAAGTTAAGGCCGAAACTCCAATAGAATACTGAGGGAGTGCTGCAGTGTCCACAGACTACAAAAGAACCCATTGTACTATTTTAAGGAAAGGTAGTACACTTATCTCTGGTCTCCTGGTCAAAGTTTTACAAGCTCTGCAAGGAAACCTAAAAACTAAATTATCTGCAAATTATCAACAAGATTTTACTTTTTGTAACCTTAACATGGATCAGAACCAATCCAGATAAACATGAAAGCCAGGGAATTATAGACAGGTGAGCTTTGTCAGTGGTGGTAAGTTGTTAGAGGGGATTCTGAAGGACAGGGTTTATATGCGTTTAGAAAGGCAAGGACTGATTAGGGATAGTCAGCATGGCTTTCTGTGTGGAAAATTGTATCTCACTAACTTGACTGAGCTTTTTAAAGAGGTGACAAAGAAGGCAGAAGAGTGGATGTTGTATATGTGGACTTCACAAAGCATTCGACAAGGTTCCACGCTGTTCTTTACTGATGCAGTGTGGGTCAGGTGTCCAATAACAACCTTCACCTCAGAGTTTCACAGCTACAATTATCATTAATGTGACATGCCTGTACAAACCCTCACTATCAGATCACAACATTCCTGCCCAAAATTCCTTTGAAACCAACCAGCAACACACTCACTCACTGTTTGGCCACTTGTGGAAAATACCTGGCTCTTCAGTGTCTCTGAGCTGTTCACAGCCTGTTATACACTGTATTACACATCATTAAAATAGTTTAATTTTACACTCTTATCAAAACCAATCCCTTGGCTTTAAGGCACTATTACCATCCCTGTTCTTTAAACACTCAACAAGGCTATAACATTACCTCAACCAGCAAACTTAGAGAAGCTGAGATTTCACTCCTTGAAGCAGAGGACATTGAGAGGAGGTTTGACAGAGGTACATCAGATTATGATAGGCTTAGAAAAGAAAAACTCTGCCTATTAGCTGATTGTACAAACACCAGGGAACACAGATTGAAGGCTTTGTATAAGATATGCAAGAGGGAATGAGAAGAATCAGACAGAATTCTGCAGTACAGAAGGAGACCATTCAAACCAGTGCGTGTGTACCGGTTCCTGAAAGAGATACTCAAAGAGTTCCACTCTCCAACCTTATTTCTGTGGCCGTCTTACATCCATCACTTTCAAATATATTTTCAACTTTTCATAAATCATACTGTATTAATGACCCGGAATAGACTGGAAACAAATTTTAAAAGGAAATTTGATGAGTACTTTAAGGTTACTATGCAGGCTGACCGAGAGTGGGAACTCTATATTCAAGGGTATTCAACACACCAGAAGGCAAAACAAAAACAGTGACTCCGAGTGATAGAAATTAGTTGAAAAGGATCGGTGCTGCTTATTTTTATCTCCCACCATTGCTGCCCTTTTCATGCAGGTCTGCTGCTCTACTCATGAAGCTGCTTTTCCTATTCTCTCACATGATTTCGAAAGCATACGGAATTCTCTCTCGTGCTCTAAATACTTTAAGATGACAAACCCCATTTCTTTGACAGTTCACTTGTTCAGCAGTAACTTCACTCCACATTTTGGAAAGTCCTGTGAGCATAAGCTGTGGGGGCAAGGATTTCTGTGATGAACAAGAAAAACATCAGTAAAAAGACAAAGACACAATTCAACTTTTTATTTACCATAAAATGTTTATTTTTACCAGAATTTCAGTGCCAGTGTTTTGGAGGATCTACCCCCACCTCACTACGTTTTATAACATATACTTTAAATTGGAATCTTCCTGTTAGCAACCGGGCACATTCAGAATGACAAGTAACATAGTCACAAGCTCCATTATGATCCAATATTTATCCTAGCCCTTTTTGTTTGTTTTAAAGTTAGCTAGGTCACTTCCAAAGAAAGATTGAAGGTCAGAGAGTTAACAGATTCCTGGTGAAACGTATGAACATATAAACCACAAAAATTACAGAAGCAATAAAGAATGAGTAATTCAATTTGAATAAATAAATAAAAGAATGAATAAATTCACTCAGGTCCAGCACACCTAGTCATACAGGCAACAAAGACAATCTTTAGTGCATGCCACCGATACACCTTAAAGATCCTACATATATACACACAGGTACAATACAGAGATATATCAGTGTCAGACACCCATCCACTCAGCTAATAAAGGGTAGTGTGAGAAATGTCCAGCATAATCACATACACTGCAGTTCCTTCATGTATATAGAGGCAAAAGAAAATATCAGCATATGATAGTAATGCTCAACTAGCTTACTTCCACAGGGTCAGTATCCAAAATTACACATTGCTACACTATACAGTAGCCAACATGAAGAAACCTCTTGTTTCATTGTATATCTGAAATAAAGGCCACAATAGTAAAGCAACGCTCAGCAAGAATCCAATGATTAAGACAGAAGTATGTCACACACCTGGGACTTAAATTTGAAGTGCAGATTTGAAGGGTAGTAGTGAGGCATTCTAGTCTAGTCCACCTTTTAGAAGATGGAGGCGATGCCTTCTCCTATTTTATCCTAGTAGTGGAACAATGGGAATTTCAGTGCAGACAATTCCATTTTCCACCAGCAGATGGCTGTTGCACTTCACAAGCAACAGAAATTTGGGTGCAAATATAAATGGGACACACCTTTGGCATGGGGATAAAAGTGTCTAGTAATGGCCTTTGAGATTAACTTTTAAAAGAAAACGATTTAAAATGATTTCACAAAACTAAATTATGAGAACATACAGAAAAAAATTCTTTGAGTAACTCAGCCAAGTGGATGTAAAATAAGTCGCAACGAAACTCTTCAAGTCTATCCAGGTACGCCTATTATTTTCAGTCAATTCACATTTCATGTGACACGGAAAATAATTTCCCACAGTTAGGTACAATAAATGTACAATAAATTATAGGATAATGAATATTATGCAGAGAAATGATAAAATCTTTAAATATCTTATAGGTTACTGACACTTGTAAATTCGACTGATGTTGGATGGGGCTTATTTCAGGTCAGGAATTTTAATTAAAGCATTTTTAAATACACACAACCCTCAAATCAGAAAGTGCTGAAAATGCTGGAATTATATAGCAAAACTGTCAGCATCTGTAAGAGATAAGACAGGTCATGGGTATTCACTGCTGAACAGTACATCCCTGAAACATCATACATCCTATACATTCATGAGAATGTATCCAAAGCACCACCACCCTGCTTTTCTCCTCACTGATGCTGATTTAACTGGCAAATGGAATCATCACTTTCTATTTCCAACTATATGAACTTATTTTCCATAATTAAATATTTTTAAAAATGCATAAAGCAGCATCAATGGGGGACAGTGACAAAGATTAGCAACTGGCTGATTGGAAGTGAAACAGGTTTGTTGCCAAGATAGCACTAATTTAACCTTCTACATAACTCTGCAGACTGCTGTCTTTCAATAGGACCAATATAAATTTCATTGATATGAAGCGAAGGGATCTGTGCCCCTCCCAATGATAAATCTTGTATAATGGTGAACACATACTTGCAATTACTAGGCGTTGTAGCGAATTGCACAGATCAGTGTCCAAGACTCAATTTAAGTGTTCGATTACTAGTCTGACTGGTCTTAACAATACTGCGTTGGGGGGGGAGTTAAAAGCAAAAATAAAACACGAGCCAGGTTCTCACTCTTCATAACCAAAACTCTCTATTGGGAAGTGTACAATCACTTGTGGTTTAGAGTTTAGCTGTGATACCACCCCATCAGCCAACCATGGAATGGCCAGGTAAAAACTATTCTCCAGAAACTTTATACCCATAGGGATTCATGAACCTTACCGAAGTTAGTCATCACCTGGTTTCTTCTCTACATAGAGAAAAAAAAATGAAGACACTTCTCACAAATATGCTTCAGTAACAAAAAACTATGGATTATTTAGAGCTTTCATAAAATCAACACCAATCTTTGCCAATGGGTTGTGGAAAGGTTCCCTTCGTGGTGGCAATTCCATCATGGTGTTCGAGAGGCTGCAATAATGACTTGAAGAGGTTTGAACAAGGGCAGATGTCAGGCCGCTTCACTTTTCAGATACAGCCAAAAATCCTTTACGAATACTCACATTTCCATCTCAAAAAGCCATCAAGGACATCATGTTCAATGTTAAATCCACTTGATTTTAAATATGCTGACTTCCTTCCAATGTAAAAATGATAAACAAATCTCTATTCTCCATGAAGACAAATAAAGAATGAAGAAATTGCACCTCTGATATTACCTGATTCTCCCCAACACATAGCCAAATGTGGATGCTTTATACTAACTACTTCTAACTGCAAAATTAGCTCAAAGCATACATTCGTGATGCTGATTCCCTCCAACTCCTTCACTACCTTTTAGTCAAATTGTCCAAAAGTAAAAGAATCAGCTTTCTTATTTCAGTCTCTTTGTGAAGCCACAAGATTGCGGTTCTATTATCCAAGTGCATGTCAAAGATGACAACCAGACCAAGACACGGTTTCTACCACCTCATTGCAGGCCAAACTGAAGCCACCTTGCTTCACTCCAATCAAATACTCTCATCTGGACTGCACCTATTTCCTCTGGCAAGCGGAGCACAGTGTGTCTAAGAAAGAAAATTTCTCTGATACATCCAATCCAACGTTTGTTAGGAACGTAACACTGCCTGGCTCCACTGTTAACAAGAGCCATATTCAGGCTTTGATCATGTCACACCCAAACATCTTTAACATTTTTGTAGCTGGCTTCAACCCTCCTCTCAATTAAAATGCCACATATCCACACAGACACATCCTCTCTAATCTCAACTGTTACCCTATGGCTAAGTGAGCATTTTCTTATTCTCATCTTAATTTTAACTAAAAATCACTTCACCTCTGCTGTGAATAGGATGCCACAATAGGTCAAGCAAAAGCATTACTTACTGAACAGTGTATCAATTATAGAAGTTACTTCTTAATCATCCCACCCAACAGATTGCAAAACACAGACATTTGCTTGCTCATGCTGAACATCAAACTCAACCTGACCTCACTACAGCTTAAGTCTATTTCTCACCATGAGGTAATTTATTTAAATGAAAGCTAAGTCTGTGGTCAGAAATTAAATACCCTACAAAATGTGACAATGACGATTTCCAACCAGATTCCAAGCCTGAAAATCCAGCAGAAACAAGGCCTTGAAAGGTTTATCATACAAAATCTTGATTCAGTTGGCTGAAGTTGGGACAATGTTCCAAAAGTAAAATTAGACACTTCGTAAACAGAAGCTCAATTTTGTTGAGAGATGACAGAGACAAAACTTCTCCCTGAATCTTAAATATGCTTTTGGATAACGCCCATGCTGCAGCTTTTTACAATAAATTAGAACAGTGCATATTCAGAAAACATTACATCATTGTACATTTTATCGGAACTGAGAATTCACCAGAAGTAGAGCACAAGAGTTGCTTCGACAGAAACACCCCCACATGCTCCATCTGAATATAAGTAATCTTGTGTTTTCAGACATGCACAGTTTACTCTGTTGAATTCATAATTTAAAGATTGATATTTTACCCATACTTCCATGTGGCAATCCCAGCTGCTGGGCTCTGCAGAACAGTCCTCTGGGTAACAATCCAGTTTGGTTTAAAATAGTCAGCTATTACCACAGATAACCATATGATTCTTGCACTCAAACTAATCTTCTGCCTTATTTGCCTTTAAGAAATCCATCCACAAGACGATCTGATTTCTCTGACAGCCAGTAGCCTGCCGTTGCTGCAATGGCACCAATGAAGATGGAGGTGAAAACCATATCGCCCTTTGCAGCAAGTGTTGCCAGTGCACATATGATGACACCAAAGAACATCTGCTGTAAGACCACCATCTCATCCTCAGTGACATTGTCAAAGAGACCTTCCTCAGGGACAGCTGATAAAGAGAGAGAGAGAGAGAGAGAGAGAGAGAGAGAGTTGAGCATTAATGGTTTAAAATCATTTTTTTGACCAGCTCTAGCTTAGCTTCGCTTCTGAAAACTTCCTGTAGAGTTATACCTCTACAAAATATATCTGAAGTATTTAATGACCGACTTTTAATTGCGAGAAAAGTTTGATTTAACTTCATCCCCACCGAGTGTAAGAATGCCAATGTTGGAGGACAGAACTCTGCCCTATATCTCAACATTAGACATATAAGGCAAGTAACAGGTCAGATGCAAAATAAAATGCTGCCAGCCTCTGCCCAACTGAGCTTTCTTGGGCTGCCTTTTAGGTTGATTTATTCCCAACACATTTTTAAAATTGCCAGCTCATGTAATATTGCCATACAGTACATTAGCTTTGCTTAAACTTTCAAAAGGGATTCACTGTTGATGCATATTGGAATAGTGATCAGAGTGTGGATTAGAAAAGATGCAATACTTACGAGTCACCTTGTCCTCAACACAAAGACCATCATGTTTAGCAAACCCATCAATACAAGCACACATGTAGCTGCCCTCTGTATTTTTACATTCCTCATGTTCACCATTACAGATTGGTTTTTCACTGTTACATTCATCGATATCTGTAACAGAACATACTGAGACAATGAACTTTTCATAATTGAGCTATTCTTCAGCCCTCAAAACTCTTGGAGTAGGTCGACCATTTCCTTTCCAGCTCCCAATCTAACAGCTTGACACTAAAGTCTCGTTAATCTGGCTGCGATTTATTCGCCAGTGAGTGGCCTTGGATATTGGGATGGCATTTCTTATCCACCTAATTGTTCCATCAACTGGATAATGATCACTCAGTAAAGTACAGTCTGAATCATAGATCATTTGCCACCTGTATTTTGAAAGCATCTTTTTCTACAAATTTCTCTGCTCTGTTGTTACATTTTGTGCTACAATCACCTGACAAAAATGATGTTCTGTGACCGAGATGATTGACTTCCAGCAACTGAAATCATCTTCCTTTATGCTATGTATGACTCCAACTAATGGAGTGTTTCCCCAAACTCTCATCGACTAATTTGGCTCGGACTACTGATGCCTCAGTCAAATGTTGACGACCAACAATAGACGGCTGGGTAGGATTTGTCCTGTTCGGTGTACAGAACACACTCGGCAATTTTCCACATTGCTGGGTATGTGCCAATGTTGCATTAGCAATGAAACAGTTTGTCTCAGGACATAGCTGTTTCTAGAGTACACATCTTCAGTACCATGGCCAGAATGCTGTTGGAGTAGGTCTACCATTTCCTTTTCAGCTCCCAACCTAACAGCTTGACACTACAAAGTCTCAGTAACTGATCTTTATAACTAAAGCATCTTGTTTTTTATGTCTTCTGAAACCACTCCATGAATTTGACATCCCCAAGAGGCTGCTCAGTAAATATTAAGATTGCTTACCCAGACATTTTGTACCATCCATCTGATAACCTTTGTTACATTTTTTACATCTGCTCGGTCCAGCTCCCATACAAGTGAAGCAGGCTTTATCACAAGCTAGAGAAATAAATAAATAATAAGTATTACAGCAGAATGCACACAAGTGCCACGGCACCTGGAAAAGTTACTCCTCAGTCTCAGTTTAAAACCTGTCTGCCACTTACATACAGATTTCATTACAGGGCAGGCCAGAAAGAGAAATGAAGAACCAAATAATGCCAAACCAAATTAATCACCAAGTATTTCAGTTATTTCCTTTCATTTTATTCCAGCCTTCTTGGTATAATTGAAGATCAGTAAATATTGATCAATAGTATAAGAAGTAGGATTATTCAGTTCCTTGCAGCTGCGCTGCCACTCAAAATTATAACTGGAATGATGGAACAGAATTAAATGCTTGAGATTAAGGCCACTTTGTCTCAGTCAAAAGGATCAGATGCATTAACTGAAACCAATAAACCGTCTATTCTTTTTAACAGGAATGCCTTGCAGTAGTAGGAATACATATATCACACCACATTACTAACAAGCTGTAACATCTAAAGAAACAATCAAGGAATTAATTTAACACCCTAACTCTCCCAGTACTACGGATGCTGGAGATCTGAAACAAAAACAAAGTGCTGGAGAAATTCAGTGGGTCTAGCAGAATCTGTGGATAGAGAATTTCCAATTTCTGATGAAGAGTCATGTTGGACTTCAAACATTAAATTGGTTCTCTCTCCACAGATGCTACCATATCTGTTAATTATTCTTAACGCTCTGGCAATATTTTAGAAAAAAGGAAATCTTAAAAATAGAAGCAACATATTGACTTGTGATATGATTTCACTTTGAAGATCCAAATGAGTTCAGGTCCGAGTCAACATGAAGCATCAGTGAGACAATGAAAAGAAACGGAACAAATAAACTAACAATCCAGTCACTACATTACTGAATTGCATCCAAAGTATGAATTGCAGCTGTGTGATGATTTAGCACTCATTGCAAAAAGAATAACAACACTGACCTCTGCACTCATAGGAGCCATCCGTGTTTGCACAGTACTGGCCAGGTTTGCAGTTTGCCAATTCAGTGTCGCACTCATCAATATCTGGATGCAAGGAAAGTGGACAGTATGATTATTTTTAAACAAACAATAACAAAACCATTAAAGACTGTAAACCACCTTTCAAAACTTAAATTGTTTTCTTACAAGTTACAAACAAACTGCCCTTGTCAAATATTCTTTGATTAAAAGGTGCTCAAGATTTTTGGCTCTGTATAAAGAAACAGAGCTTTGACTCTGACCTTTATGATTTTGTTACAAGGATAGTTTGGGATAGAATTGCAATGAGTGGTCACTGGATCCTATAAAAAGTTAGTCATTTTATATTGAATGTGAAAGTTGTTTATTTATAATATTAACAGAAGCAGACAATTTGGACTCTGGTGTTCTTTTCAATAGGAAGATCTAACCCCATATTCCTTTTCTCTCTCAGCTGTAAATGTCCTCTGCAAAGTGTTTACAAGTTCTCCCTTTAAAAATGCAACAGCCTACATTTCCATTGCTAAAGAAATCTGCGCCACTGCCCCAGAGATTCCAGTACCACATGGAGAAACAGTTGCACTTTGGTGGCACAGTTTTTCAAGCGAGATGGGCCTCTATGACGGAGGTAAAGCTGCCATAATCCCAGAGGACCACAGAAACACAAAGAACTTGCAGCACAGCATACATAGGACCAAGCAATTCTGGATTTAGTGACATATAACGAGGCAGAGCTAAAATCAGAAATTGCTGGATAAACCCAGGTCTGGAGGACAGAAGCAGAGATAACATTTCAGGTTGGGTGACTCTTCTTCAGAACATTAACTCCGAAACGTTGACATTGCTTTCTCTCCACAGATGCTGTCAGATCTGCTGAGCTTTTCCAACAATTTCTGATTTTGTTTTAGATTTCCAGCATCCTCAATACCTTTTTTCTGTGTAATGATCAGGGAACTGAAGGTGAAAAGAGCCACTATGAGGCAGTGACCAAATAATGACAGAATTAACCCTACAGTTTGAGAGGGAGAAAATGGAATCAGATGTAACAATGGAGTAAAGGTACTACAAAGACATGAGGGAAGTGCTGGTCAGATTTGATTGCAATGGGAACCTGGTAGGGAAGACAGTTGAGCAGTAATGGCAGACATTTCTGGAGGTAATACAAGAGTCCTAGCAGAAATTCACCTCAAGGAAGAAGAAACATATTAAATGGGAGGAGAAGGCAACCATGGCTGATGAGAGAAGTCGGGGATAGCATAGAAGCAAAAGAATAAGCATTCAATGTGGTGAAGATTAGTGGAAAGCCAAATGATTGGGAACTCTAAAAAAACAGCAGAGGACAAATTTTAAAAACTAACCCAATAAGGAGAGAGAAAATGAAACATGAGAGCAAGCTAGTGAGTAATATAAAATATTACAAGAGATTTTGCTAGATATCTTAAAAAAATGAGAGAGAGGCAAGAGTGGATATTTGAGCACTGGAAACAAGGCTGGAGAAGTGGAAATGGGGAACAAAGAAATAGCAAAGGAACTGAATAGGTACTTTGGATCAGGGTTTCACAGTGGAAGACACCAGCAATGCATTAGAACTTCACGAGTGTCAGAGGGCAGAGATGAGTGTGGTGATCGTCACTAATGGGGTGGTGCTGGGGAAGCTGAAAGGTTTGAAAGCAGATAAGTTACCCAGTGATTGGAAGGAGGTAGCTGTTAAGATTTTAGAGGCATTGATGGCATTCTTTCAGGAATCATCAGAAGATCCCAGGTGATTGGAAAATGTCTAATTTATCACTCCTGTTTAAGAAGGTAGAGGGTCAGAAGACAGGAAACTATAGGTTCTTTAACCTACTTGGTCATTGTTAAGATTTTAGACTCTACTACGAAGGAAGAGATCTCCGAGTACTTGGAAGTGCATGCTAAAGTAGAGCGGAATCAGCACAGCTTTGTCCAAGGGAGGTTATACCTGACAAATCTGTTAGAATTCTTTGTCTAACTTACCTGTTAACTCCTCAAAGAAGAGCGAGTGATTGTGATCTATTTGGATCTCCAGAAGGCCTTTGACAATATGCCATTCAGGAGGCTGTTCTCATACAAGAGCCCATGGTGTGAGCTGCAAGGTAGTTGCATGGATAGAGGACTGGCTGACTGGCAGAGAGTAGGGATAAAAGGGGTCTTTTTCAGGATTGCAGCCAGTGACTAATGAAATTCTACAGCGGTCCATTTTGGGACCACAAAAATTCATGCTATACATTAATGATCTGGACGACAGAATTGCTGGCATTGTTGCAAAAATTGCAAATTACACAGATAATGGAGGGATAGGTAGTGTCAAGAAAGACAGGAGGTTGCAATAGGACTTGGACATGCGAAGCAAGTGGGCAAATAAAGTGGCAGATGTGAGGTTATGCACTTTGGTTGGAGGAATAGAGACGTATACTATTCTCTAAATGGGAAAAGGCTTCAGAAATCTGAGGGACAAAGGGACATAGGGCTCCTAATTCATGACTCACTTAAGATCATCAGTGTGTGCAGTTAGGAAATCAAATGCGATGTT
Source organism: Chiloscyllium punctatum (assembly GCF_047496795.1). Lineage (NCBI taxonomy): Eukaryota > Metazoa > Chordata > Chondrichthyes > Orectolobiformes > Hemiscylliidae > Chiloscyllium > Chiloscyllium punctatum. Next base: position 20,600,833 of record NC_092750.1, read on the forward strand.
AGCATTCATTTCAAGGGGCCTAGAATACTAGAGTCGAGATATCCTGCTGAGACTGTATAAGGCTCTGGTCAGACTGCATTTGGAATATTGCGAGCAGTTTTGTGTCCTCCATAGCTTAGGAAGGGGATCCAGAGGAGATTCACAAGAATGATCCCAAGGATTAAGGACTTGTCATATGAAGAGTTGCTGAGGACTTGGTCTGTACTCAATTGAGTTTAGAAGGTGGAGGTCTAATTGAAACCTACAGAAAACTGAGAAGCTTTGAGAGTGTGGCTGTGGAGATGCTTCCATTGGATAGGACCCAAGAGCACAGCCTCACAGTGAAGGGATGATGTTTTAAAATGGAGGAGGAGGAAGAATTCCTTCAGCCTTGGATAGTTAATCTGTAGAACACATTGCTGAAGACGGCTATGAAGGCCAGGTCATTAAACGTCTTTAAGACAGAGATGGATAGGGTATTGATTGGTATGGGGACTCATGTATAATGGGAGAAGGCACAAGAATGGGGTTGGGAAACAGTCTGTCCACAATAAATGGTGAAGTAGATTTGAATGGACTAATGTGGGCGGCACGGTGGCACAGTGGTTAGCGCTGTTGCCTCACAGCGCCAGAGATCCGGGTTCAATTCCCGCCTCAGGCGACTAACTGTGTGGAGTTTGCACGTTCTCCCCGTGTCTGCATGGGTTTCCTCCGGGTACTCCGGTTTCCTCCCACAGTCCAAAGATGTGCAGGCCAGGTGAATTGGCCATGCTAAATTGCCCGTAGTGTTAGGTAAGGGGTAAATGTAGGGGTGTGGGTGGGTTGCGCTTCGGCGGGGCGGTGTGGACTTGTTGGGCCGAAGGGCCTGTTTCCACACTGTAAATAATCTAATCTAATCTAAAAATTCTGCTCCTATATCTTATGGTTCCCCCTCAGTCTCCTTTGCTACAAGGAAAACAACCCCAGTGTGTCCAATCTGTCTTCATAACCAAAACACTCTAGCCCAGGCAATATCCTAGCAGATCTCCTCTGCACCCTCTCCCATGCAATCACATCTCCCCTCTAGTCTGGATTCCAGAATTACACACAATACTCAAACGTGGTCTAACCAACATTTTATATTTTTCATACTGAAGAAAGACTCCAAGAGGGGATAAAAGTTACTGCAATGCTGCTTCAGTGAACAGCTGAGGAGCTGTCCACAGCCCCAAAGTCAATATTATCCTTCAATCAAAGTTATCATATTAGACATTATAGGCATTATCATATGGATGCTTGAGGAAAGTGTGCGCAAAATGGCTGCTCTGAGTATTTTACAATTCAACAATGATTACACATCAAAATCAATTTATTTTTTGTAATATATTTTGGAATACTAAGTTTATAGAAATCTTATATGATTGCAAATTCTTTAACTAGTTTTGTACAAAGGGAAATTATTCTATCCTAATTTTAGCATTTGTCAAAACTTTAGTTTAAACTCCTCTTCACCTATTTTCCCCAAACAGACAAAAAAAATCTATCTCAAGGTAGCACATCAAAACCATTTATAGCTTTAACAGAACCAACAGAAATATGGTAAACAGCACAATGAATAGCAAAACGAACAGATTGTATATGATTCATCTTGATGAAATTCAGTTCTCAGTAAATCATAATGATTCAAAGGATAAGCAATTAGTACTTACCTATACACTTGTCATCATGCAGGAACCAGCCAACTTTACACTCTTGACATTTATAATCCTCAGGGCCTGTGCATTTCTTGCAAGATTTGTAGCATTCTGAAACACAGCAGCCAACAGAGCACAAGATTAATTCATCTGTAACCATACTTAGAAATTGTGAGCTCCAGATTTGAAAAATCAACAAAAATTTTGGATTTGGATTAGGCATGCAGAAACAAAGTTCATTGTTGACAGAAGGGTGCCACCTTCAAAATGTATCAATTTTAATGTCTTGGTATAGGTTTGCTTTTCTGGAAATCTTTTAAGGGGACAAATTTGTTTTTCTTCATCTAAAAATAGTTCAGGTCCATAAAAGAAAAAAATATTTTCTATACCATGTCAATTTCAAGCACACTCGCAAGTTTATACAAAATTAAGACTTTCTATTTAATCCCAAGAATAGCAGCACACCTTTGTTCCTGAGCACACTGTTCTCATGTGAAACCTAACATTTACTCACATCACATATACAGGCCACTGCTATGAAAAATCTCAAGTCAAGGTGGGGGCAAAAACTAGTCAGACACTACTCCAATTCTTTCACTTTGCCCTTTGGATTTTCTCTCTGAAGGCAGGGATCATATAATAGTCAGCACTGGACCCAACATCCACTTTATATATATCTGATAATGAATGTTGCCAAGTAATTTGCTGGCATTAGCCACCATAATGAAAGCTGATCCTATTCTCATCCAAATGCTCCACATATCATCTAAATGGAATGTATATAATGGGCTGTTTTAAAAAAAAAGTTAGACTTGAAGCAGACTCACTCAGCTAGGTGGATTAGGTTTTAAAAATAGTTGAATACAGCAGCACACTTAACAGAAGGACTTCACTCTTTGGTCTGCTCTACAAATTAACATGTAAAGGTGAGTACAGATCAGAACCCTCATTGGTGTGTCACAAAGCTGGTCCTTTTTCCTAAAAGCTATTCCTTTTATCGAAGATACTGTGTCCTTGGTTTTTTTTCAGAGGGGTCGAAAATAGTCCGGGATTTGAAACGACTTATTTAGTACAGAGGTGAAAGGGGCTACTGAGAGGCCTGTGAGGAAACAGGTTGCTGAACTCTCTCTCCTTCTGCCCTTCTAATTCGACTGTAAGCCTTTGTGTTAGTTTTGCTCTGTGTTTAAGGAGCTTATTTATTGGGACTGTTACGCATATTCAGAACAGCATAATTAAGTTCATTTTGGATAGAGAGAGTTTTATAGTTTTTTTTTTATTCTGTTCTTGGTGTTTCATTCCGTATATTTGTGAATAAATTTTTGTCTGTTTAAAAGCTGGTAATTAGCCTAACTTACTCTGTGTAATATTCACTGTACACCTATTGAAACAAAATAGCAAAGTTGCGATCTGGGCTACCTGCTTAAGAATATTTTAAGCGGTCTGGCCTAATCCATAACAGGTGACAAATGCCATTAAGGCATTACATTTCACAGAAGTTTCTGTGCATGTTCCTTTTAACGCAAAACAGCCCATGCATATATTCCTTGTGTCGTTGAGTCACGCTTACAAAATATACATCACATACCTTGACATACCAATTGGGTATCATTCCTCGACTCTTCAAAGTATCCATCAGCACATTCCATACAGATAGATCCTGCATAGCCTGGATCACAATTACATAACCCAGTTCCAGATCGAGTTCCATTGCCATCACATTGACCATATCCACTGCATGGTTTTGTGGATCCACCTGTACATGCTGTAAACATAGAATAAATGACATGATCAGAATGCAATTGTTCACCTGAAACAGTGATTGCATTTGCTTATACTCCATTAACTCTCAAAGAACCTTAAAGAGAGAAAGAGAGAACGAGAGAAAGAAAAGAAAGAAAAGAAAACAGAATTAGAGGTGGAGAAGTTTGGGAAAGAATTTCAGAGCTTAGGGTTCAATCGTGGATGTGGGGAATCTGGAACAACCAAGCAGCCATATTTGGAGAAACAGAGGGCTGAAGGACCGGAAGTGATAACAGATAGATGACAACTCTATTCATGTCATTGGCCAGGTAAAGCAAACTCAACTAATGGCAAAGAAGTGATTGAATTACTTATGAAATCTGAGCTATTCAGCTATCAGTCAGCAAGTTAAACACTGCAGCGTTTGAAGGAATTCCAAGTTTAAAATCTCTCCCATGATACCTGCAATTAAATATTAATGCAGATGTAGAAATAAAGGGTACAAGATACTTTGATTTTCATAAATAATATTTTGCATGTTTCCTCAGGGGTCAGGAGTGGTAATTTGGAGTCCCAGCCAAAGCACCATATACATCTTCAGTTAACTACATAAACAACAGTACGGCATGGTAAATAATCAGTGCATCACCAAATCTCCTATCATTCTGTTCTTGAAATAAACAAAATCATCTTAGCTTTTTGATTTGCAATCTAGTTCACAGAAGTACATACCCTAACCAAGAATTTAATAGTCACCTTATTTTGAATAACCACCCAAACATGCTGCTTCTCACAATCAGCTAGGAAACCTGCATTCTACTGGCCATCTAGAAACTTGAAGCAATCAAAATTTAATATCTGAAAGGTCAAATTATGTATCATAAAAGGATGAATAGGTTCAAGACAGATTAAGCAAAAGCAGGTACTAATCAGAACTAAGAGAACTGGAGGGAAATCAGATTTTCAGATAGAATTTTCTCTGTCAGTCAACTATCACAATAGTCAGATGTCATAACCTGAGGTCAACTTCAATCTTACATTTTGTACAGCATGATCAACCAGATCACCTCTCAGTACAAGCAATCCTTGGGTGACTGGCAGATTAGAGTTTGGAACCCCTGTAAAGCATGAGTGGGAAGCATGGCACTAAAGATGTTCTCTAAATTTGACAAAAAAAAAATTTTTGTAACTGAATTAAATATTTTATTTGAAGTATACTGTTTAGTTATCTCGAATTTCATTATTTATGGACAGGGCAGCATCACTCAACATGGATATTCCCGCTGAGGAAATGTTACAAGTCAAAGGCCCTTAAGCTGATTTGACGTCTGCTGCACTAGTTAGAATGATGAAAAGACTTTATGGTTGAGGTGCTGCTACTACAAATAACAACTTGACAATGAAAACTTCCTGCAGAATCTACTTTCTGATATATTTCGCAGCTACATGGGAGGACTCAGAAGATAAGAAGGTTCAACTTCCAATGTATTTACATTTACCAGCAGCTGCTTAGTTGCCACAAGTGCACCTGGCACACTGGGGAATCCAGTTATTGCATGGAGTTCAGCTAGTTATAAAAGACGATGTCTATCAGCTGCATGGAACATGCCCTCACAGCTCCCCCATATATGTTGCACAGATGTGGTAAGGTAACCTAAAAGGAGGTGGAGTTACGTGAACTGAGGGAGTTCACCTGGACAGAGTGGCTGCGGCCAGTAGAGACAGTCTGCAATCACCATGAACTTGACAGATGCAGAATAACATCCTTGAGAAAGGTCTTGTTCAGTTGCATAATGCCTCATCAGATCCTTGATGGGTATATATAACTGAAGAGCATAGAGCTTACCAAGCTGCTTTCCTCAGCAAATGTTTTAGCCTTGACTGCCTTCTGTGGCAGAGAAACAGGCTCACCACACTCTGAGTGAAGAAATTTCTCCTTCACTTAGTCCTAAATGGCCGATTCCATGAGGTTAGACTGTGAACCCTGACTCTGGATTCCCCAGTCAGGACCATCCTATCTGATCCTGTTAGAATTTTAGAGGTTTCCGAGAAACCCACCTCCCTCTTTCTTCTATACGCCAGTAAATATAGCCCTAACCGATTCAATCTCTCTTCATACATCAGACCTGTCATGCCAGGAATAAAATCTGGTAAAACTTAATTGAGCTTTTTCTGTAACCAGGACATTCTTCCTCAGATTTAAAAAAAGAAATCGCTCACAAACTTCAGGTGTAGTCTCACTCAGGCCTTATGCAACTGCACCAAGGCATCGCTGCTTCTGTACTCGAATCTTCCCACTAGGAAGCTTAACATATCATTTGACTTTCCCACTGTGTGCTGCACCTACATGCTCACTTTCAATGACCTACATATAAGGATTCAAGGTGTTGCTGCACCTCCTTTCCCAATCTATCACTAGATAATAATCTGCCATTTTTACTACCAAAGTGGATGACCTCACATTTATCCCCATTATACTTTATCTGTTGTGTATTTGCCCATTCACTCTACTTGTCCAAATTACAATGAAGCCTGCACAGTCCCCCCCTCACCCAGATGCAAAAGTACAACTAACTAAAAGTAAAATGGAACAAGTCTTCTTTAAATCAGGGAAATTCAAGGCCTATGATCTGAAACATTTAATTCCACTTTCTTCTCAAGTGTAGCAGGACTCTATGGTAGACCAAAAATCTAACTCAATTGTGAATATATTCCTCCAGTGTTCTCTATGGTGCCCATCTGAGAAAAGAAATTCCTCATCTCTATCTTAAATGGGAGACTCTCATTCTCAAAACATGCCCCCTAGTTCTAGATTGCTCAAGCCCCATTGTAAAAGTTCTTTACTAAGTGTAACATAAGGAAACTGAGGGAAATTAAAATAAAGGGGAGATAAGAATGATTTTATATGCACAAGTTGTTAACTTTATAATGCAATATAGCACAAGAACAGGCCCTTTGGCCCACCAAGCCTAATCCTTATTTAGATCCGCCACCTATTGCCCATGCACGGTTTCTATCCCATTGTTCACCTCCCAAACATGCGTCTATCAAAATATGCCTCAATTGTTACTAACATGTCTGTTTCAACTACCTCCACTGGCAGTGCACTCCAGGCATACACCACCCTCTGTGTGAAAACCTTTCCCTGCACTTCTCCACTAAACTTTCCCCCGCTCTCCTGGAACCTGTGCCCTCTTGTGGTTGACCTTTCTACCTTGGGTAAAAGCCTCTGGCTACCCACTGCTAGGCATCTCTAACAGCTCTCTATCAGCTTGCCACTCAGCTTCTGTCTTTCTATTGAAACCATCTGAGTTTATCTAACCTCTCTTCATAACTTATACCCTGCAGACCAGGCAACATCCTTGTGAACCTTCTCTGCACCCTCTCCAAAGCAGTCACATATTTTGGTAATGTGGCAACCAGAACTGCACACAATATTCTAAATGTGGCCTAACTAAAGTTTTGTACAGCTGGTAACATAACTTGCCAGCTTGTATATTCGATGTCCTGACCAATGAAGGCAAACTTGCTGTATGCCTTCTTGACCACCGTTTCCACCTGTGTTGTCACTTTCAGGGTTGTGTGGATCTGTACATCCACATTCCTCTGTATGTCAATGCTCCTAAGAGTTCTGTCATTATTGTATAACTTGTACCTGAATTTGATCTTCCAAAATGTATCACCTCGCCCTAAATATCAGAGATATTTTACTTAGAATACATGGAGTTTGAACCATCAAATCACTAATCAAATCTGAAAATCTTAGGCAAATCATCCACCTTTACCACATCTTAACATGACCAACAAACACAACCACATCGACCAACCTATTTCAAGTGTTAATGTGCCTGGTACAAATGACAAAACAAAAATGCACATTATCAATGTATTATCGAATATATAGCAAATGCTTGAGTACCATTCTGTACTGTCTGAATCAGCTGGCTCAGAAGCAAGATTAGGAATATTAAAATAAATTTAGATAAGTCTACAGATTTTTGTTGGTTAAATAATTACTTCATTAACTCAATAATAGGATATTTCCTATTATGCAGGTGAGAGGAAGAAGTAAATGTTTAAGAAAATTATTGGGTAATAATATGGAATTAGCCACTCAGAATACAGTTCTTTCAACATGCACAGTATATAATCACGCAAAGCATTGAAAGCAACACTCAAATTAGGATAGAAACATTTATTTTGTATATTTTATGCATGTTTTGTGGCCAATGTTAAAAGTAGATTGTCTGTCTTCTACAGCAAGCTTTTTTTTTCAAAATATAATGATCTATCATTTCCATTTAGATTGCCAAGCAATAAGTAAGAAGAGACTTATATCAAGTCTGAAGCTTAGTAATTCTCCAAGCCATAACGAAATGCACAAAGTTAATAGGCATGTGAACAAAGTACAAGAAAAAGTGGGCAGAATGAGCCAGTTGGGTGATTTTGAAGCCACCAAAGGCTGTTTCATTTAGGAAATGAAGTTAAACCCGCAAAGTAAATAGACTGGATCTTGTGAATAACAGCAAAGCAGAGTTGTATTCCATTCATTGCATCTCAGGTGGTAGGTGCCTGGAATGTGTTGCCAGCACAGTAGATGCATGAATAGGTGGGGAGCAGAGGGATACAGATGCTTCGGCATTGGGTGACAGGTTTAGACAGTAGATTTGGATCAGCTCGGGCTTGAAGGGCCGAAAGGCCTGTTCCTGGGCTGTAAATTTTCTTTGTTCTTTAAAACACATTCTGCATTTAAAACATGCTGCCCTGGCAACAGCATAAATCTATTATGGAGTTAACTAGACAGGCAAAGTCCTCTGTTGATGTCACAAGCTGAAGAGCCTGAGTGTTTTTAATGCACTTCTAATCATTTTAAAAGTTGAATAAAGGAAATCATGAACGGTAACTCCTCCTCTAGATTGTGAGCAAAGTTGGGTGCCACTCGGCAACAGGCTTCAGGTGTTTTTTTTTGGGGGGGGGGGGGGGGAAAGAAAGAGGAGGGTGGTAGTGATGCCATAGTGTTTTGACAGTCCATCTGATTTGAAGAGTTTCGCTTCCAGGAGTCCTAAACTAGTCAGTGTAAATGAAAGTGTATATAAAGGGTCAATCATTCCAAATTTAATTGCTGACAGGTTCTGCTAGGCTTGCCGGTGTGAATTTCCTCACAGACCTTTCTGACAAACTGCAACTTCTTTGGTTCAAAACACATCAGCTCCCCTTAAGTTGTGGGCCCACAGCAGCCATGAGTACCAACGACGTCTCAGTATTCAATGCTAATGGAATCATAAGACCAGGGTCAAAACTTATTTCAGTTTCACACATACACGTGTTGAATCTAGCAATAGAAATGTCCAAGAAAAGCAATGCCTACAAGAGTGAAAGAAGCTGGATCATCATCATAGAGCATATACAAAGCCAGGGTCAACTTCAAAATTCAGAAGATGGTCAACAATTGTAGAGGTGTCAAAAACATGAACTCAAATGGAATTTAGTTCTTAAAACATACTTAACATTTTGAACCTACTATATTTAGAAAAGGCAAGGTCAGTAGAACATTTTATTTTGCTAACATGAACAAGCATTGTTGAAAATCATATATACTCCAGGGTCTAGCCAATCTACTTGACACTGAAAGTAACTATACTCACAGGAGCAGTTGGGTCCAAAGGTCCCAGGAGGACAACAGACTTGGATAGTATCTAGACAGAGCCACTGGAATAGATCTGGGTACTCTTCCTGCCTGCAAAGAATTAAACAGATTATTGGCCAAAACACAGAACGGCACCCACCCCGAAGGTGAGTACACAAAACGTTTTTAGTGAGTCACTCATGCACTGCTCAGTTCAACTCTCCCACAACGTTGAAGAGAGGTCATCCTATCCGGGACAATGCAGCAAGATATCGCCTTTTCTACAGGTGCTTTACAGAATAAGAAAACTCCCTCAGATGTTCATAAAGTCCAGGATGCTATGATCTCCAACACAAAAAATACAAATAAAAGTTTACAAAGTCACATACCCACTATCAGCAGTTGTAGAGTATCATTTTTTGTCCTGATTGGGAAAGATAGGTACAAAGCCCAATTACCTACTTTCACAGTTGAGGGACAAAAGAGAGTTAGCATATTGCTGAAACAATTTCTGACCCAGGATGGTCAGAAGGTCAGATGGTCCCAGCTTTGGGACTTTATGTAAAATTGTGGCAAAAGAAAGATAATGCTCAGGACAGCTTGAGGAATTTAAATACTCACTTTCTGAACCACCAATTTTCAATATGATCTTCATTCTGTTCCACCATTTGATTACAGTCAAAGTTCATGCTTTCACATAGTAGTTCTATGATTTCTAGTAGACGTGTTTCACTGTAAGCAGAAAGATGAAACATTATTAATAATGGATTCTGCACATAAAATATTACAATTTGATTATAGTTTTAACATAATCAGACTAAGCTAGTCACAAGATCGAAAATCACAATCACCACTTGAACACAGGGCAGGGAAGATCTACAAGTGGATCTGAAGCAGCAGCAGAAATTGTGACGGATCAACAAGAACACCAGCCACAGATTAAAACTTCTGCTTCAAGGAATCAACACTTGCTGTATTATAACTGTTCACACTGCCTCAGCTGAAACCATTGAATTGATTATTAACCTTGACATTAAATCGTAACTGCTTCCTCAGCAAAACAAGTTTTAAAAAATACTTAATACAAATAAAGATAGCCAATGGCCCAATCTAACATCCAAATCAAAAAGACCCTACAACCTCTCCCCAGATGTTATTGATTCTCAAATAATTCCAGGTTTGTTGCCTCTATCGCAAAGAATTTCTTTACATTAAGCCTGCATTAACCTTTATTAGTTTAAACGGTTTCCCCATGTTCCCTCTATAACACCATAAGATCCAGAACAGAATCAAGCCATTCTACCTATAGAGTCTGCTCCATCATTCAATCATGGCTTTTACATTTCTCAACCCCATTCTCCTGCCTTCTCCCCTCATTTGAAGGTAAATAAACTGCAACTTCATTTGAAGTTATTTGCCAGATTTACCCTTTACAATAATTTTTACTGTAGAATATTTTATTCCTCAGGAGGTCACCTCATGTTATCACCAATATATGCGGCACATAATGAATTCATGGTCAGTATACCATGCTAACTAAACAACTAACCAGTGCATCGATGGGTACGTGCAAGAGCATTTTTAAGATAGAAGGCTACAAGTTTTTAAAAATAGATTCAGCAAATTATTAGAATCAACACCATCTTAAAAAAAAACAGACTGCAAGGAATTAGAAGCCAGGCAGCATCTGAAAATGAAATGTATAAACATTTTGAATGCATTTATTTTCAGATCAGATTGCCTGGCTGTGACATTAAAAATATCTCTATCACTGCAGTTTCATTTTTACCATGCAGAATCAAAGCATAATTATGTTGTGAAATATTGCATGGAGTTTATGCAACAAGTGATGACAGAAACCTCCAGTTTTCATCAGAATGTGGGAACTGCCAACAAAAACCAGTCATGCCCCAGTCTGAAATTTGCCTTAAAATCCCAGCAAGGGTCCAAATCATCCCAAGAACTGTATAACCAATACTCTCACCACCACAACAATGGTCATCTATAGCAACATCTGATTAAGTTACATGACCCAATCTATGTAGTCCCTTGCATACACAGGACGACCTTAGGCGCATACCTGATTTCATACTTCGCCAAATTTTTCTTTTCCCAATCAGTGTTTCCACCACCAAAATTCTTGTTTGCAGTTTTTTCCATTCCCTAAGAATATAAACAAGGTAAAAGACTCTACTTACAATGAGATATATACCACATATACCAGTTGGCTGTATCATGCTCATTTTATGAGTACATTACAGGTTCTGCACTACCTTGCAGCAAACCTTTTACAACAGAGTGTTTAGCTTCTTCTCCAGTTGGGTCTAGGTTTTCAATCCCTAAATAAAGAAAAAGTAGAATTCTAGCTACTGAGTACTTTTCAAGGCAAATGATTACAGCTAGGGAGTTGGAACAATAAATACAATTGTCAAGACCATTCCCACTACTGGGACTAATTGAAGTTTTAAAATTGAAATGCATATGCCTCCTACAAAACTGCATCACCAATTAAAATACACCTTCTCACCATCACACAAATTGCAACCAACTTTACTTTTAAAAAGACAGCCAAGAATACTGAATAACAAATTTCATATTTCGTAATTTACAATGAAAAATTATATTCAAAACCCAAAATAACAGCAGAAAGGGAAAAAGAAAATCATTTATTCAATTTGACCATCATAGCTGGACTTTTCATCAATAGAGCAACATATGGCTCCACCAGCAGCATTTGCATTTTAAATACAACCATCTCTTTTGAGCTAATTATTACCAAAGCTCCACCAAGCAGCATCTCAGTAAGTGAGGGGGTTCTAGAATATTAATAAAGCAAGAAATAGGAAAGAATGGTAAAATGACATTGTAATAATCAGAAAGAATGAATGGGAAACAAAGTAGGGATATGCAAGTTAAAGGGTAGAATCGACTTCATAGATAGGATAAATAGACAAAGTCTTTTCCCTTGGGTGGGGGAGTCCAGAACAAGAGGGCATTGGTTTAGGGCGAGAGGGGAAAGATATAAAAGAGGGTAGTACGTGTATGGAATGAGCTGCCAGAGGATGTGCTGGAGAGTAGTACAGTTGCAACATTTAAGAAGCATTTGGATGGGTATATGAATAGGAAGGGTTTGGAGGGATATGGGCTGGGTGCTGGCAGGTGGGACTAGATTGGGTTGGACCGAAGGGTCTGCTTCCATGCTGCACATTCCTAGGACTCTTTTAGCCCCAAGTAGATTGGGATAAATAACCCGTTGTTTTATTTTCTTGTTTTATCATAAAGGAAAACTCTTTGCATCCACTTATGGCATCTTCACTTGCCCCTTTAGGACTTTGTATTCATAGCTCATCCAGAACCTCAGGATGAGTGGTTAGCAGAGACAAAACGTAAGCAGAGCAACTGAAACTGACTGGCCATATGGCTCAAAGTCACTTCTGCTAAAAGCATGCTACTTTAATAACACTGCAATTCCCCTCACAACCAAAGCAACAGGCAAAATTCTTTGGCGTAATTCCTTACCTTTCTAAAGTTCTCAGTGATATGACGACAAATCTGACAGGAATCCTGTTTAGTAGCAACAGACTTCAGAAACTGTAGCGAAACAATAGAGTAGAGAAGGATCCAAAGGACTGGAAAGATGAATAGCCTGTGGCTCAGGAGCGGACAGATGTTCATTGTGAATTATAAAGGGCAGGCTGCACAAAACAAAAGAAAACCATAATAATCACATAAAGGAGATCTGTGTCTAATCAGAGTAAGATATGGCAGAAATATTAAGGACACTACATGAGTAAACTTTGTCAAATAGTCGTTCAATCTTTTAGTGTTATGAGGCTTGTAAGATTATGGCCTATCATTAATGTTACCTATTAATGGGAGGGGGGGGGAAAGAGGGGGAGGGGGGGGGAAAGAGGGGGAGGGGGGGGGGAAAAGAGGGGGAGGGGGGGGGAAAAGAGGGGGAGGGGGGGGGGAAAAGAGGGGGAGGGGGGGGGAAAAGAGGGGGAGGGGGGGGGAAAGAGGGGGAGGGGGGGGGGAAAGAGGGGGAGGGGGGGGAAAGAGGGGGAGGGGGGGGGAAAGAGGGGAGGGGGAAAGAGGGGGAGGGGGAAAGGGAGGGGGAAAGGGGGGGGAAAAAGGGGGGGAGGGTGGGGGGGGGAATGGGGGGGAGGGTGGGGGGGAAGAGTGGGGGGGGAAGAGGGGGGAGGGTGGGGGGGGGGGAAGAGGGGGGAGGGTGGGGGGGGGGGGAAGAGGGGGGAGGGTGGGGGGGGGGGAAGAGGGGGGAGGGTGGGGGGGGGGGGAAGAGGGGGGAGGGTGGGGGGGGGGGGGAAGAGGGGGGAGGGTGGGGGGGGGGGGAAGAGGGGGGAGGGTGGGGGGGGGGGGAAGAGGGGGGAGGGTGGGGGGGGGGGGAAGAGGGGGGGAGGGTGGGGGGGGGGGAAGGGGGGGGAGGGTGGGGGGGGGAAGAGGGGGGAGGGTGGGGGGGGGAAGAGGGGGGAGGGTGGGGGGGGGAAGAGGGGGGAGGGTGGGGGGGGGGAAGAGGGGGGAGGGTGGGGGGGGGAAGAGGGGGGAGGGTGGGGGGGGGGGAAGAGGGGGGAGGGTGGGGGGGGGGGAAGAGGGGGGAGGGTGGGGGGGGGGGAAGAGGGGGGAGGGTGGGGGGGGGGGAAGAGGGGGGAGGGGTGGGGGGGGGGGGGGAAGAGGGGGGAGGGTGGGGGGGGAAGAGGGGGGAGGGTGGGGGGGGAAGAGGGGGGAGGGTGGGGGGGGAAGAGGGGGAGGGTGGGGGGGGAAGAGGGGGGAGGGTGAGGGGAAGAGGGGGGAGGGTGAGGGGAAGAGGGGGGAGGGTGAGGGGAAGAGGGGGGAGGGTGAGGGGAAGAGGGGGGAGGGTGAGGGAAGAGGGGGGAGGGTGAGTGGAGATCAGGGATGGAGATGAGGTGGGGAGGGTGGGGTGGGGAGAGATCAGGGATGGAGATGAGGTGGGGGAGGGTGGGGTGGGGAGAGATCAGGGATGGAGATGAGGTGGGGGAGGGTGGGGTGGGGAGAGATCAGGTATGGAGGTGAGGTGGGGAGAGATCAGGTATGGAGGTGAGGTGGGGGGAAGGTGAGGTGGGGGGAAGGTGAGGTGGGGGGAAGGTGAGGTGGGGGGAAGGTGAGGTGGGGGGAAGGTGAGGTGGGGGGAAGGTGAGGTGGGGGGAAGGTGAGGTGGGGGGAAGGTGAGGTGGGGGGAAGGTGAGGTGGGGGGAAGGTGAGGTGGGGGGAAAGGTGAGGTGGGGGGAAGGTGAGGTGGGGGGAAGGTGAGGTGGGGGGAAGGTGAGGTGGGGGGAAGGTGAGGTGGGGGGAAGGTGAGGTGGGGGGAAGGTGAGGTGGGGGGAAGGTGAGGTGGGGGGAAGGTGAGGTGGGGGGAAGGTGAGGTGGGGGAGGGTCAGGGATGGAGGTGAGGTGGGGAAAGGTGAGGTGGGGAAGGGTGGGGTGGGGGAGGGTCAGGGATGGAGGTGAGGTGGGGGAGGGTGGGGTGGGGGAAGGTCAGGGATGGAGGTGAGGTGGGGGAGGGTGGGGTGGGTGAAGGTCAGGGATGGAGGTGAGGTGGGGGAGGGTGGGGTGGGGGAAGGTCAGGGATGGAGGTGAGGTGGGGGAAGGTCAGGGATGGAGGTGAGGTGGGGGAGGGTGGGGTGGGTGAAGGTCAGGGATGGAGGTGAGGTGGGGGAGGGTGGGGTGGGGGAAGGTCAGGGATGGAGGTGAGGTGGGGGAAGGTCAGGGATGGAGGTGAGGTGGGGGAGGGTGGGGTGGGGTAAGGTCAGGGATGGAGGTGAGGTGGGGGAGGGTGGGGTGGGGGAAGGTCAGGGATGGAGGTGAGGTGGGGGAGGGTGGGGTGGGGGAAGGTCAGGGATGGAGGTGAGGTGGGGGAGGGTGGGGTGGGGGAAGGTCAGGGATGGAGGTGAGGTGGGGGAAGGTCAGGGATGGAGGTGAGGTGGGGGAGGGTGAGGTGGGGGAGGGTGAGGTGGGGGAGGGTGAGGTGGGGGAGGGTGAGGTGGGGGAGGGTGAGGTGGGGGAGGGTGGGGTGGGGGAAGGTCAGGGATGGAGGTGAGGTGAGGGATGGAGGTGAGGTGGGGGAGGGTGGGGTGGGGGAAGGTCAGGGATGGAGGTGAGGTGGGGGAGGGTGGGGTGGGGGAAGGTCAGGGATGGAGGTGAGGTGGGGGAGGGTGGGGTGGGGGAAGGTCAGGGATGGAGGTGAGGTGGGGGAGGGTGGGGTGGGGGAAGGTCAGGGATGGAGGTGAGGTGGGGAGGGTGAGGTGGGGGAGGGTGAGGTGGGGGAGGGTGAGGTGGGGGAAGGTCAGGGATGGAGGTGAGGTGGGGGAGGGTGAGCTGGGGGAGGGGGGGGTGGGGGAAGGTCAGGGATGGAGGTGAGGTGGGGGAGGGTGAGGTGGGGGAGGGTGAGGTGGGGGAGGGTGAGGTGGGGGAGGGTGAGGTGGGGGAGGGTGAGGTGGGGGAGGGTGAGGTGGGGGAGGGTGAGGTGGGGGAGGGTGAGGTGGGGGAGGGTGAGGTGGGGGAGGGTGAGGTGGGGGAGGGTGAGGTGGGGGAGGGTGAGGTGGGGGAGGGTGAGGTGGGGGAAGGTCAGGGATGGAGGTGGGGTGGGGGGAGAGGGTGGGGTGGGGGAGAGGGTGGGGTGGGGGAGAGGGTGGGGTGGGGGGGGAGGGTGGGGTGGGGGGGAGGTGGGGGAAGGTCAGGGATGGAGGTGAGGTGGGGGAAGGTCAGGGATGGAGGTGAGGTGGGGGAGGGTGAGGTGGGGGAGGGTGAGGTGGGGGAGGGTGAGGTGGGGAGGGTGAGGTGGGGGAGGGTGAGGTGGGGGAGGGTGAGGTGGGGGAGGGTGAGGTGGGGGAGGGTGAGGTGGGGGAGGGTGAGGTGGGGGAGGGTGAGGTGGGGGAGGGTGAGGTGGGGGAGGGTGAGGTGGGGGAGGGTGAGGTGGGGGAGGGTGAGGTGGGGGAAGGTGAGGTGGGGGAGGGTGAGGTGGGGGAGGGTGAGGTGGGGGAGGGTGAGGTGGGGGAGGGTGAGGTGGGGGAGGGTGAGGTGGGGGAGGGTGAGGTGGGGAGGGTCAGGGATGGAGGTGAGGTGGGGGAGGGTGGGGTGGGGGAAGGTCAGGGATGGAGGTGAGGTGGGGGACGGTCAGGGATGGAGGTGAGGTGGGGGACGGTCAGGGATGGAGGTGAGGTGGGGGAAGGTCAGGGATGGAGGTGAGGTGGGGGAAGGTCAGGGATGGAGGTGAGGTGGGGGAAGGTCAGGGATGGAGGTGAGGTGGGGGCAGGGCAGGGATGGAGGTGAGGTGGGGGCAGGGCAGGGATGGAGGTGAGGTGGGGGCAGGGCAGGGATGGAGGTGAGGTGGGGGCAGGGCAGGGATGGAGGTGAGGTGGGGGCAGGGCAGGGATGGAGGTGAGGTGGGGGAGGGTGAGGTGGGGGAGGGTGAGGTGGGGGAGGGTGAGGTGGGGGAAGGTCAGGGATGGGGGTGAGGTGGGGGAGGGTGGGGTGGGGGAAGGTCAGGGATGGAGGTGAGGTGGGGGAGGGTGGGGTGGGGGATGGTCAGGGTTGGAGGTGAGGTGGGGGATGGTCAGGGTTGGAGGTGAGGTGGGGGAGGGTGAGGTGGGGGAAGGTCAGGGATGGAGGTGAGGTGGGGGAGGGTGAGGTGGGGGAAGGTCAGGGATGGAGCTGAGGTGGGGGAGGGTGGGGTGGGGGAAGGTCAGGGATGGAGGTGAGGTGGGGGAGGGTGGGGTGGGGGAAGGTCAGGGATGGAGGTGAGGTGGGGGAGGGTGGGGTGGGGGAAGGTCAGGGATGGAGGTGAGGTGGGGGAGGGTGGGGTGGGGGAAGGTCAGGGATGGAGGTGAGGTGGGGGAGGGTGGGGTGGGGGAAGGTCAGGGATGGAGGTGAGGTGGGGGAGGGTGGGGTGGGGGAAGGTCAGGGATGGAGGTGAGGTGGGGGAGGGTGGGGTGGGGGAAGGTCAGGGATGGAGGTGAGGTGGGGGAGGTGGGGTGGGGGAAGGTCAGGGATGGAGGTGAGGTGGGGAAGGTCAGGGATGGAGGTGAGGTGGGGGAGGGTGGGGTGGGGGAAGGTCAGGGATGGAGGTGAGGTGGGAGAGGGTGGGATGGGGGAAGGTCAGGGATGGAGGTGAGGTGGGGGACGGTCAGGGATGGAGGTGAGGTGGGGGAGGGTGGGGTGGGGGAAGGTCAGGGATGGAGGTGAGGTGGGGGAGGGTGAGGTGGGGGAGGGTGAGGTGGGGGAGGGTGAGGTGGGGGAGGGTGAGGTGGGGGAGGGTGAGGTGGGGGAGGGTGAGGTGGGGGAGGGTGAGGTGGGGGAGGGTGAGGTGGGGGAGGGTGAGGTGGGGGAGGGTGAGGTGGGGGAGGGTGAGGTGGGGGAGGGTGAGGTGGGGGAGGGTGAGGTGGGGGAGGGTGAGGTGGGGGAGGGGTGAGGTGGGGGAGGGTGAGGTGGGGGAGGGTGAGGTGGGGGAGGGTGAGGTGGGGGAGGGTGAGGTGGGGGAGGGTGAGGTGGGGGAGGGTGAGGTGGGGGAGGGTGAGGTGGGGGAGGGTGAGGTGGGGGAGGGTGAGGTGGGGGAGGGTGAGGTGGGGGAGGGTGAGGTGGGGGAGGGTGAGGTGGGGGAGGGTGAGGTGGGGGAGGGTGAGGTGGGGGAGGGTGAGGTGGGGGAGGGTGAGGTGGGGGAGGGTGAGGTGGGGGAGGGTGAGGTGGGGGAGGGTGAGGTGGGGGAGGGTGAGGTGGGGGAGGGTGTGGTGGGGGAGGGTGAGGTGGGGGAGGGTGTGGTGGGGGAGGGTGTGGTGGGGGAGGGTGTGGTGGGGGGAGGGTGTGGTGGGGGAGGGTGTGGTGGGGGAGGGTGAGGTGGGGGAGGGTGAGGTGGGCGAGGGTGTGGTGGGCGAGGGTGAGGTGGGCGAGGGTGAGGTGGGCGAGGGTGAGGTGGGCGAGGGTGAGGTGGGCGAGGGTGAGGTGGGCGAGGGTGAGGTGGGCGAGGGTGAGGTGGGCGAGGGTGAGGTGGGCGAGGGTGAGGTGGGCGAGGGTGAGGTGGGCGAGGGTGAGGTGGGGGAGGGTGAGGTGGGGGAGGGTGAGGTGGGGGAGGGTGAGGTGGGGGAGGGTGAGGTGGGGGAGGGTGAGGTGGGGGAGGGTGAGGTGGGGGAGGGTGAGGTGGGGGGAGGGTGAGGTGGGGGAGGGTGAGGGATGGAGGTGATGTGGGGGAGGGTGGGGTGGGGAAGGTCAGGGATGGAGGTGATGTGGGGGAGGGTGGGGTGGGGGAAGGTCAGGGATGGAGGTGAGGTGGGGGAGGGTGGGGTGGGGGGAGATCAGGGATGGAGGTGAGGTGGGGGAGGGTGGGGTGGGGGGAGATCAGGGATGGAGATGAGGTGGGGGAGGGTGGGGTGGGGGAGATCAGGGATGGAGATGAGGTGGGGGAGGGTGGGGTGGGGGAGATCAGGGAAGGAGATGGGGTGGGGGAGGGTGGGGAAGGAGATGGGGTGGGGGAGGGTGGGGGAGGGTGGGGGAGGGTGGGGGAGGGTGGGGGAGGGTGGGGAGGGTGGGGGAGGGTGGGGGAGGGTGGGGGAGGGTGGGGGAGGGTGGGGGAGGGTGGGGGAGGGTGGGGGAGGGGAGATCAGGGATGGAGATGGGGTGGGGGAGGGTGGGGTGGGGGAGATCAGGGATGGAGATGAGGTGGGGGAGGGTGGGGTGGGGGAGATCAGGGATGGAGATGAGGTGGGGGAGGGTGGGGTGGGGGAGATCAGGGATGGAGATGAGGTGGGGGAGGGTGGGGTGGGGGAGATCAGGGATGGAGATGAGGTGGGGGGAGATCAGGTATAGAGGTGAGGTGGGGGAGGGTGAGGTGGGGGAGATCAGGTATGGAGGTGAGGTGGGGAAGGGTGGGGTGGGGAGAGATCAGGTATGGAGGTGAGGTGGGGGAGGGTGGGGTGGGGAGAGATCAGGTATGGAGGTGAGGTGGGGGAGGGTGGGGTGGGGAGAGATCAGGTATGGAGGTGAGGTGGGGGAGGGTGGGGTGGGGAGAGATCAGGTATGGAGGTGAGGTGGGGGAGGGTGGGGTGGGGAGAGATCAGGTATGGAGGTGAGGTGGGGGAGGGTGGGGTGGGAGAGATCAGGTATGGAGGTGAGGTGGGGAGGGTGGGGTGGGGAAATATCAGGTATGGAGGTGAGGTGGGGGGGGAGGAGGGGGGGGGGGGGGGGGGGGGGGGGGGGGGGGGGGGGGGGGGGGGGGGGGGGGGGGGGGGGGGGGGGGGGGGGGGGGGGGGGGGAGGGGGGGGGGGGGGGGGGGGGGGGGGGGGGGGGGGGGGGGGGGTGGGGGGGGGGGGGGGGGGGGGGGGGGGGGGGGGGGGGGGGGGGGGGGGGGGGGGGAGATCAGGT